>NC_064232.1:67500-372780 GCF_023101765.2 Spodoptera frugiperda | reverse complement strand
CCTTCAAACAATAACCTCCCTCCACTACCAGTTCATGAGATTCTTACTGAAAATGATGATAAACAAACAGAATTGGTTAATGAGGAAGATATATTTAAAGTAGCACATGTAGAAATATTAAAAGACACCAAAATTGGTGATGATCAAAGAAGGGATGATGTTTTGGACAAACCGAAATCAGCGTTTCCTTTATCTGTTGATGATAATGATGATGATGATGACGGTCTTTTCAAAATACCTGAAATTCCAAAATCTAGTCTGAAAGAAAAGCCTCATTTAGATATGTCTGATGATGAGAATCTTTTTTCCAAACCTGAAATCAAACCTGCGGTAGTTGAACCGACACCTGTACTAGTAACTGAAAAAGTCCAATTACCAAAACCTGTAGATGATGAATTATTTACTCCTGAAAAACATGAAAAGCTGAAAATTGAAAGCAAAACAAATATAGAAATAGATTCAAAATCTGATGAAGAGCTATTTAAAGTGCCTGAAAACAAGCCGATACCTGAAAAAGTAATAGATCTTAGTAAAACTTCAGACGATGAACTCTTCTCGCCTGTAAAAACTGTAACGAAAGCTGAAAATTCTAAACTAGATGAAGATATTTTCAAAATTAAAGCTAAACCTGAAATTGTGAATAAAGCTGAAAATACACAAGAAGTCAAATCTCCAGAAAGTAAAAAAGTCGGAAAATTAAAAGTTGGTCTCAATATTAATGTTAACGCCTTACTACCTGGCGCATCACCTAAGAAAGTTAAACCAAGTCAAGATCAATCAGACGGACTAGTTCAAAGCGTAGATCAAAGTCAAAGATCTGAAGTCAAAATCCTTCCTGAACTTCCAAAACCCCAAATCGAAAGTCAAAAAGACGTTTCAAAACCGAAATCGGATCAAAACCCAGATTCTACATTAATAAAATCTGTAAGTTTTGATGGGAAACCGGAATCAGAAGTTCTTGATAATAAGATATCTAAAGAAAGGGCTAAGATTCAGGTCAAACGCAGGCCTTCAACCAGAAGGGCCAGAAGAGAGGCCGTTAGGAAGTCTGCTATAGACTTTGGAGAAGATTCTACTGATAATTCTAGTTCCATAGATGATGTGCCTAAAATTCTACCTGGAAATCAGCCTGAAAATACACAGGATGGAAAACTAGACAAAAATGTAGAACCAGCTGAAATAAAGACTACCATACTGAAAGATAATGAAGCTAAAATAACACAGGATGGAAATGTAGACAAAAAATTAGAACAGGCTGAAGTTAATACTGAAAAAACTATAATACAAAGTAAAGATACGCCTGAAATTTCAGACAATATTGCTGAAAAACAACCATTTGTTCAAGATAAGAGAATAGAAATCACTGAAAAACCTACCCAAAGTATAGAAAAACCAGCTTCTTCAATAGATACTATACAAAATATAGACAAACCGACATTTTCAAAAGATGTTAAATCTAAAGTCGTATATATACTGAACGATGAAGACATATTCAACACTAGCCCAGTACAATCTAGTCAGAAAACTGAAAATCTAGACCCAAAACCAGGTGTTACTACTCTAGGCAAAGTTTATAAAGAAATCGATAAAAATATCGATAAAAAAATCGATGGAAAATCGCTATTCGGTGAAGAAGATGACGATGAAATATTTAAAAGTAAAGTTCCCGTGAAGAAGAATACGATCTTTGATTCTGATAGCGAAGAGGACTTGTTTGGAGATGGTAAACAGAAGAAGAAAGAGATTGTAGAAGTTAAAAAGGAGATTAAAAGAGAAGTAGTTAAGGGATCATTGTTTGGTGATGATGATGATGATGACGATCTGTTTGGTGTCAAGACTAAGAAGGCTGTTGGTGAGTTCCATTTTGTATTCTTTTGATTATCTTAGTAATTGGGTAGTATCCTCGGTCAAATATAAATTATTACAACTTTTCAACACAGTAAAATATTCAAAAATAATCACACCCTCATTCATAAATTTGATCAACTGCTTAATTTTTTCTATCTAGCTAAATTTCTAGAAATAAGTTTGCTATTTGACGTAAAAATCTGATGACGTCATAATAAAGTATTTCATACAAAATTCATAGAAAATATCGTTTTTGACGTTTCAAAAAAAGTATTGAATTTGACTAGTAGGAAATTAGCCTATTCTTTAATGGAGTAACTACTGTTTTTGCTTACCAAGTGACGCATTAATTTTTGTCCAATCACTACAGCTATCAAGTGTTTAATGTCCAATGGTGTGACACTAGCTAATTTCATATTGGACGAAAAACTAGAGGTTAATTTTAACGCCATCTAGTGAACAAAAATAGAGTTAAACTGTAGCGTTGGATGAGTAGGCTACATTTTTTTATTCGAGAATAGAACTTAAAAAGTTTACCCGTAGCCTTCTTTTTATTTTAGTTCACAAAAATAAATAAATCAAAGATACTTGGGAGCACTCGAAATTAATTTCGAAAAATAAAATTCGCGGTACATGTATTTCATCATCATAATTTTAAAACATTTCCCCACAGAACGCAACCCCCAGCCCGCTAGACCGACATCCACAAAAGAGCCGGCGAAGCCTTCAGAACCAGTGTTTGCAGATCCTCTATCAATGTTCGGAGACGATGACTAGTTCCGGAATCTAATACTAGATGGCGCTGATAATATGATTAGTTCGCGAACCGAATAAGAGATGGCGTTTTGTATAACTATAGTTCAACCACGGCCTCACAGTACTTCGGCGTGAAACAACGCTTGCATTGTGTGGAGTCATGTGAGTGAAGCTACCGGAGTCCCAATTCCTCCCCTATTACATATTTAAAGGCACTAGTAAGTTCTCTAGTGTTGTGGGTGTCCATGGGTGTCGATTGCTTACCATCAGGTGATCTGTCTGCTCGTTTGCCGTAAGAGATGGTGAATACTGGGTAAGGCAGTTTTGTTAAAAGAAAAAGTATAATAATGTATTTAATTTAGTACTATTGAGTATAATAGGGGTAACGAAAATTATCTTTGGTGAAAATAAGTAATACAAAAAAAATATATCGATACATCGCATACTCGAGCTGCACATCTTTCTCGCACAGCTACATAGCTTAGTATCAGTGGAAACGGTCACATAGTTTCACAGCTTAGCTATTACATCTTTGTAGCATAGCCACATAGCACATATCTGATGGAAAAGCACCCATAGGCAGTCGGGTATACGATACCCGACGGGAAGAGAAGGGTGGAGGCATCATATGTACTACTTTGACAGCATACAAAGATAATTTTCCTTACCTTCTATTAACTTCTTTATAGAACAGATAATAATATTTTAGTTATTATTTTGTTGGTAGTTTTAGCCTAAATTATGTTATTGTTATATTATTTGTTAGTTATTATTAAATAATGCTTAAATTAAGAAAAGCTCATTATTGTGTATAGTTTTTTTTTTATAATTGTTGAAATATACAATATGGAGAAACCTCTTATGACTTAATTTAAACCACATATTTGTTATCATCTTGGCTGACGATATACGAAAAATGAGCGAAATACGCCCAGTAGGTAAGCCAAAAAGTGCATTATTCTCTTTGAGCTAATTTGAACACTTTACAAATACGGCATTATAACAGCCGCGCCGCATGTCCGTAACATTCCTAGACAACCTACAACATTACAGCTCTTCTGTGGTCAAGGAACATGGAGCTGTTCACATAGAATTTAATACTTGATTTACCTATTTAATAATTTATTTTGTCTGAAATAAATATTGAGTTGTATTATGCTTCTGTGGACGAGTACTACTTGTAGTTTCATTTAAGTCATATGAGTGATCTCTATACTGCAAATTGCGGGCACCTCTGTCTACCCCTTTTGAGGGAATAGACTGCATTAAAGATTTTAGTGTCACCCAAAAAAAAACTAGTTCAAACTTCTCAAATGGATTTTCTACTTTATTTTAAAGGAAATAAGGTTTAAAATCCTTTAACACGTAAAAGTAGGTTGATCAACTGTGTTGATGAACTGTGCATGCAAATATGTGACCTATTGTAATTAAAATAAGTGTTAGAATCGTATGAACAAACGCCTTAATGCTTCAGCTTTTCATTGTAACATTCCAATGTTGATTAATTAAAAATTTTATTTAAAAAAAAAAATATATATTTGTAAGTGTTGAAAGAAATTTCGTCGCTAAGTTACAGTCTTTGTTATATGATTTTCAACTTTATTCTTAAAAGGATAAGGTTGAAAATCTATTATACTTTGTGGATGAATTTTATCATAATGAAATGTCGAGAATACCAGTCAAATGAAATGCTATTGTCAATTAAACAAAATAATGATTTTGAATGAAAATAAAGGTTTCAATAGTCGGGCCATTACAAACGTGCGAACTGTCAGAAGTCATATTTATCGGATCTCTTGCTCACACTTATGCCAGTTGTGCGGGATAGTCATATTGTTTTTCTAATCTTTATTTTTTTAAAGGGGGTTTTTGACTACTAACAAAAAAAAAAAAAATAAACAAAAATCTACGCATCGCACGCAACGGATATTAGTTTGTCTTGTATATAAACTCATACAACTGCGTCCACTGATCCGCATCGTACGGACCGCATCATCGGCAATGCCTACATGCGATGCGTACTGATGACGTCATACGGAATGCGTGCGATGCGGGCCTGTGGACGCTTACTTTTAGGCGAATCTACTTTATGCATGAGGAATCCAAAATTCACATTCTTTTAACGTGATAGTCCACACGTATGTAATGATTCAAATAATATGATTGTTTTATATCAAATCAGCTTAATTATAAACGTAAGCTAAAGTAGATTTATTTTAAATGAAAAAAAAAGAATAATTTGTCCAGTGTTTTTTTATATATCAAAATGGCTTATTATAAGTTAAATAATTTTTAATTTATTCCGCTTTTTGTATTAAAATTCCAACTAAATGAAATTATGGAGATTATTTTGTATTGTAACATAAGTAAATGAATAAATATATAATAATAATAAAGTTGTAAATATTGCTGTTTGTACGTTACTGCGTTGTTGGCTAGTAAGTGTTGCTATACAAAGTGCCTATGAAATTATTCTTGTATGAAATCTAATAAAATGTTATACTTTTATCAAGAGTCGTTTTATTTTTTAGCTCTTTTGAGACCAAAGAGAGAAGGATGATTCATGGTAAATAATGCCTCATAAACATTGACTTTATAAGTCCCATGTAGTCGAGGATAAGCCTCTATTCTTATGACTTCTGAGTTTGTTTTGGCATTTCTTCAGAGCAGTCCGATAGGAAATATATATCATTTTGTTATATTAAAGATTGACGTGTAAAAGTTATAACCAACTTGCAAAAATAAATATTATTCACAGACTCCATGCTACTACTGAGAATATTTTTTTTCCACCATACCAGTACAGAATTACGTATTATACTTATATTAAAATTAATATAATAAATTATTTTAACATGTTATCTCGACCAGGTTAAATAAGTCTGACATTTAAAGAGGTGGAAGTCGTCTGTCATGATCTGCGAATGTTTTGTATAACTGAAAATACACAATAATACTTTGCCCGGTTTGAGAAACGAACTCAAACACTTGCGGCGTCAATCTCGACTACTGAGTCAATTATAAAATCTACTTATTTCTACCATTGAATGGCAACACAGTATTTAAAAACGTCCAACTGTCAATTCCATTACTGTCAAAGTCAGTCAGTTCACAGTTGTCAAATGAATTGGAAACGCGATTGTCGCATGGTGGCCGATTGTTTTTCTAAATACATGCGAGTCGCGACCAAAATGAAGATCCCTGAGAAAACTATAAATAAGTTAAAGAAAATAAAGAAGAAGGTTAATAAAATTCAACATAAAACAGAACAAGTCCTTGTTGTAGCCCAGGAAATCAAGTTTGCACGTTTACTCTCTGGAAACGAGAAAAAAACTCGTGACAGAGTGCTGAAGGCGCTGAAAAAATGGCTTTTAAACTGTTTCGAGAAAGGCTACGGTAAGTTTATGACCTTACAACGTTAAAATTTCACTTAATTCATGTATATTTTGACCATACAAACATAGTATTTCATGTCCGCCAGTACTTAACCTCAAAACAACATATGTGCGTTGTATCTATAAAACATGTTGTTTTATCGAAATGAGCCATTTTAATAACTAAAAGACAACATCTACATCTAAATTAGACATATATCTAGCTTTAAATATCCCAAAAACTATGTATATTCTCTTAATTTCATCAAAATTGCCATGCTTGTTACACTTTTCGTATCAAAACAGTGTCGTGTCAGTTATTGATTTCGTCTGCATTTAGCTGCTGTCTAGGTCTTGGGGCGTTGTCGTGCATGCGCTAAAACACTATACTATATACCTATCTAAGTAATTAGACCATAGTTTTAGCATGTTTTGGTTTGTAGATGTGAGAGAAACAGATTTTATTTCGATATTACTGCTGTACTTGTTGATTTATTGGTTTAGATACTACGAACGCGTATTTTAAGGCTTGGAATGTATTGTTTATTATCAAATATAGTAGTATATGTACTGTACTAGTAGTATGTAATGCCTCTATGTATGTATATTGGGCAATAAATGAATAAGTAATAGAAATATATTTTAATATATGATATTAAACTTGTGTTTATCTGGCTGTTGCATTGCACAATGATATTTAATGCTATAGTAAATGGAAGTATAAAGTACTTTAACTTAAAGTACTCTTGTATTTTGCAATAAATCGAAATGTCATAAAAGTAGTACATACATATATACTATGTTAAGTTTAGTAATTTCTACTTAATATTTGTTCCTATTTTTATATGCCTTCTATTTCTTTATCATAGTTTGTCTTTTCAAAAAAACAGTCACAAGTGCAATTGGCCAAAAATTACTTGAACTGGGAATCAATCCTAAGACCAAACTATTATTAAGATATTTTATTTTTAGAGGAAAGTTTCTCTCTCAAGGCTTGAAGTGAATTTTCTTATTCTTATTAGTCCTAGCACAAGGTGCATTGAAATCTCTCATTATCAATTGATCTTATTGGCTTGGTCATATTACATAGGATGGGATTTATACTATACTTTATCCTGACTGAAGTGGGAATAATTACACTGTTAATGTGCACTATCTATCAATTGGAAAACATAATTGAGTAGAATTATTAGTATTTCTATTTTTTCTACATATTTAAAATGTCATGGAAACTGCATACCTCATTGGACACACATTTATATATTTTATTATCTTTATTCCAATTAAACCATAAATAGGTACTTTTGAAATGTCAATAAATAAAGAAATAAATAATTGTCTGTCAGTCTGTCTGTCAGTGAAGCTAGGTGCTTGTTCCAAAGTGTAGCTTCAAATGGAGAAGAACAAAAGAAGCGAGAATCTCCAAATACATTTATATACAAAAAAATTAGTAAATATGTTTGAATGTTTGAATATGAATTAACAAGGTATTATTATTTCCAGAATTCAAAGAGGATGACTTCACCCGAGTATGGAAAGGGTTGTTCTATGCCGTGTGGATGTCAGACAAACCACTCATACAGGTAAGCTGTAAACTATTATTGATTTATCTTACTGGTAATAAAATTATATTGCTAGACAGTGCGTGCGCGTGCATGCGGTTGGTGTTGTGGCTGGGCAATCTGCACCGGCGCATGCTGCGCTGTATACACACTAAGTGTTGCTCAGTAGCAACACTTTGTGTGTTCCACAAATCATTGTTTTGGGTCATTGACATGTGTATGTAAACTTGTATATTTGTAAATGCACCCACGAAACAGAGAAAATCCTAGTGTGGTGCTACATGTTTTTTAAAACAAGATAATGTTGTTCAAAAAACGGGTGAGGTGTCACACACCTTACACCTGTCCAACTCTTGAGAGAATAATATCCATTACATTGTGTAATTAGAATCTATTAAATGGCCTTATAACCCCTCCACAGTCATGACTCCATGTAAACAATTGCTTTAATCAATCAATCCACTCCTCTTTACAGGAAGACCTATGTGAGAAGATATCAGAAGTCCTAGACCTGTTCCCTGCCTCACAGCTCCGCGCTGCTCTGCTGATGTTCAAGGCAGGGCTCCGTATACTGGCCACCGAGTGGTACGGGCTCGACCAGCATCGCACTGACAAGTTTCTTATGGTAGGTATTGTTCTTAGTACATTGCGGGATTCAAGACAGTCATTCATGTCCTTTTAAACAATTAAACTTTCACATTTATATTATTAGTTTATGATATAATCTGGTAAACAAACACACAATCACCTGATAGTAAGCAAGCAGATGATATTAATTATATTAGTATAAATATAGATTAATGTATGTTTCCCCACAGTTGGTCCGCCGCTACCTGCGCGCCAGCCTTCCTTGATAAATGAACTATCCAGCATTAAAAGAATTACTCATTTCGAACCAGTAGTTCTGGAGATTAGCACGTTCAAACCAACTCTTCAACTTTATATGAATACTAGATTATGCCAGCGGCTTCGCCCGCGTCTCCGTGGGATGGAAAGTTTCCTATCACCCAAGTCAGCTTTTAACCTGTCGGTATATCAAATTTCATCAAAATCCGTTCAGTAGTTTCAGTGTGATCGAGGGACAAACATCCAAACAAATAAACTTTCACATTTATAATATTAGTTTGAATATATTTATATTATATTAACTAAAAATCACGGTTTAATCACGTACATTAATGAAGAAAAGCGTAAAAAAGTAGTAGGCTATGTGACTAGTAACTAGTAGAGCTTTCCTCCGTGAATGTAAACCGCGATTTTTAGTTAATTTAGTATGTCTCACGTTAGTTATTATATTAGTATATCTATGTTGCCCTACAGCTGGTCCGCCGCTACCTGCGCGCCAGCTTGCGTTGCCTGCAGCGCCGGCAGTGGAGCGTCAAGAGCTGCAAGTTGTACGCCAGCACCCTCGCCGGCACTGACGGTGCGTACTCCTACACACTCTCTGTACTTCTACAAGAGTTAATCAAATAAAACGCTGTAGTATTCACTACAATTAGGTTTTCTCAATGGTTGCAAAAGGCAAATGCTGAATAAGGGGTCAACTTAAGATTGTACAGTTGGCGCACAACGTGTCGCGGGTTAAACAAATTGTCCGTGATGACAGTGGCTTAGCGTGCCCCTTGTTTTTTTGAGGCGGAAAATCATCCGTTGACTGTCTCTTAAGCCTCAAAGAGTAGATACTTACCGATGCCATAACAGTAAGCCCATGTTTGGGGGCTCCTATGATGATGTTAATTTTCCTAAAGTTGCTGTTTAGTTTTGCTTTACGCGAAAAAAAGTTGATCATTTGTACTTTTGTAATTTCTGAAATGAAATAAAAAAATGGGAAGTTTTTATTTTTTGCTTACACACGTTGCGGGCCCTCGTAGCCCGGGGGCCCGTATAATTGATAAGCAGCTTGAAGTTACGTAATAAATTACAGGTATCCTGGCCCTGAAGACGCCTCACTACGCGCGCAACGCCCTCTCCATGTTGCTGCATGTACTGGACTGCTACTTGGAAGAAATCGCCAAGGTTATAAACTTTTATTATAACTTTCGTGAGACATACTAAATTAATTATTATGTTATCGGCTTACTCACGTATTTTTAGCAGCGCGACACACAACGCGGCGATTTCGCGGAATGCTGCTCATGAATATGAGAATAGAGTATGGCTTGAAAGTCGAATTCCTCGACAAACAGTTACGTGAGTAAGCCGAAACATGATAATTGATTTACATATAAGCGTATGCGTTTATGTTATTTATTTCTATGATTAAGATACTCTTTCTTATTTGTCTTTATAGCTATAACTTCAAATATTGCTTTTTAAAAGGTATTTGCAAAATTAATTTTAAATCCATATTTGACTGAAACTTTCCATTTAATCCAGCAAACGACATCACAAACCACAAGAATAATTTACCTACTCTAATGGATAAAAGGAATAGGAACTCCGGTAACCTCACTCACACAACGAAACACAACGCAAGCGTTGTTTCACGTCGGTTTTCTGTGAGGCCGTGGTATCACTCCGGTCGAGCCGGCCCAACAGTGCCGAAGCATGGCTCTAATAAAATAAACAATATAAATGTTCTCCCCCAGGTATCAAACGGCGAAATACCAGAAGCCAGCCTGGTTGAACTGCTGCGTCCAGTATGTGAGTACATGTGTAGGGGCGAAGCTCCCTCCGTGTGCGCGGCGGCGCGGCGCCTGCTCACCGCGCTACTGCGGCAGAGCGACGCGGGGCTCCAGTACCAACAGGCTACGGCGGCCTGGCAGAAGGTAGGTAGCTGCCCAGCTAGCAAATTAATACGCAACGTCACGCCTTTTACCCCCGAAGGGTTTTTTTTTTGAGTGGCGAAAATCCTCCAATGACTTTTCCCGCCTTGGGCGAGGCGAGAGGGAGTGTCAGACTCTTACTGACTAAAAACCACACCGTTCCTACTCCTGCTTTTCGTACCGGAGCCCCGGTAAACCCGCTAGGTAGTCCGCAGCTCCGGATCCCCGAAGGGGTAGACAGAGGTGCACATTACAGCACGTAATGCCGCTATACAATGTACACACACTTTTCACCATTTGTGTTATAAGTCCCATGTAATAGGGGGTGAGTGTATTGCCATATACTGGGCACAGTTCTAGACTCTGTGCTTTTATTGAGAATTCTTCGAAAAACCGAAAAAAGCCCAGTAATACTTTGCCCGACCTGGGAATCAAACCCGAGACCCCTTGTCCGGCAGTCGCAATTGCGACCACTCGACCAGTGGTGGTAATTAAACTTCTGATTTATCTTCTATCAAAATAATCTTCTGATTTATTCCGTTGCGGGATCCAAGACAGTCATTCATGTCCCTGGGACGTTGGACTTCAGTGTTCCGGTGTTTGCATGGTTGTATCTACTGTAGATCCTGGTGTACAGGAGTTGTAGCGGTTTTGGGAGGTTGTGGCGGGCTTGTTCCAAAAAAAAATAGCTATCAACTTATTATATTACTAGGGATCCTCCCGGTGCCTAGAATATTTCCTTAAAATATCACATTATTTTAAAACATATCATGTAATCAAACAGTTTATGTACTATGTTATCGAGGATGCTCGACTAGTTTCGGCTCATATTAGGACTCATATGTGATCTAAGCGTGCGGTAAACCATGATTTAAAGCATTAACTGCCGAAAGAAAACTGTTGGAAGGCAAAACCTCGGTTAAGCATAGAAAAAAATATTAAGTAAATTCTTAAATATGTATTAAGTAAATTCTTAAATATTAAGCAATTTCTTAAATATTAAGTAATTTCTTAAATATTAAGTAATTTCTTAAATACGTATTAAGTAATTTGTTAATATTTCAGATGGGATGCCCGGAAGGTGGACCTGATGCCCTGGAGCTGGTGTCAGATTCGGAAGATGATGATGAGGAACAGCAGAACGGTGATGATGACAGCGTTGTGGAAATCAGGTGAGAATATTTTATAGTTTATTATTTAGACACCACTGACAAACGGTGAAGGAAAACATCGTGAGGAAACCTGGGCTTGTAATTTCTAATTATAAGTTTGAATTCTCCGTGTGAGAAGAGGCCTTTGGTCAGCAGTAGACACTTATAGGCTGTTGATGTTATACTGTTGGTGATAGTTAAAATAATTAAATGGTTGTAGTTGTCAAAAGTTGGTACTGTGTCAATAGAGCTCCTGCCAGCGGCTTTGCCCCGTTAGAGAAAATAGCCTATGTGTTATTCCCAAATATATTCCAGGGTAAACAACACCCGCGTGAGGAGTGAACGTGGTGATTTCTTATCTCTTAATTATATTTTATATACCCTTGTAGAGTAAAATTTATCATTACACAGGTTATTATTTATTAATATTTATTTATGACTATTTAGGCATGTCGACAGAATAAACACCAACCTTAATATAAACAAGATGAAGACACTAGATCATGTGCTTTTGCTTACTATAGACATGCACAAATAATCACGTCACTGTTCGACGAGGAACTCGACTAGTTTCAAGCCATGCTAGAGGCTCATATTCATGAGCAGCATTCCGCGACACACGACGCGGCGATTGTCGCGCTGCTACTGATGCACAAATAATAATATAAATACAATGCAATATAAGATTATTAGAACCTCAATCTTAAAACGTTTTTTTTTGTTCTTGTTCCCAGTGAGAAGCCCCTGGACCCGCGGGCGGGCCGCGTGGACGTGGAGTTGCCGAGCCTGCCGGTGCCGGCCCGCGAGCTGGCGAGCATCCTGCGCGGCGAGCTCGCCACCACACACGCTAGCACGCAGCGCAGGGTGCGGATATGTTTGGAGCGGTCAGATTTTTTTATTATTTTTTTTTATTTTATAAAAACGTTGCGCCACACTAGGATTTCCTCCTGTGTCGTGGGTGCGTTTACAAACATACAAGTTCACATACACATGACACCCAGACCCGAAACAACAATTTGTGGATCACACAAAGAGTTGTTCCGTGCGAGAATCGAACCCGCTACACGTTGCGCGGCAGCCGGTTGCTCAGCCACCGCGCCAACCGTGCAGTCAAAGATATACAAATAATGCTTACTTTTTATTCTAACTTTAAGTCAGCTCAAGTCTTAATTCTTTGTTCTATAGAAAAAAATTAAATATATACATACATTCATAACTTTACGCCTGTTTTTCTTGGAGGTAGGCAGAGATAGTGGAACGCCAATTGCTATGAATCTTACATACCTCTTTCGCTTCATCAACACCCATCAGTCTTTTCATGCATGCTCGTCGATTACTTTGCAAAAATGTATGCGTAAACGTGCTATTTCCTACCCTTAATTGCTTACCATCAGGCGACCTGTCAGCTTGTATCCCATAAAAACCAGTATTATTATATTACAGTTTCGAGAAGCTAGCAGCGAACGACTACCCCCTCCGGCTCCCCCTTCCTGTGGAGGAGGAGTCGGCCCCCCCTGTGAAGCCCAAGAAGGCGGCCCACTCCCTGCACGCGCTGGAGAAGAAACTCATCACTGCCAGTGATGAACTGGCGCTCAGAGGTACGTCTAGCATTGTATTTATCTATTATGCGTTTTGTTTCATTTAACCGCACGGAGCAACTCTTTGTGTGATCCACAAATTGTTGTTTCGGGTCTGGGTGTCATGTGTATGTGAACTTGTATGTTTGTAAACACACCCACAACATAGGAGAAAATCATAGAGTGGGGCAACGTTTAAAAAAAAAACATAACTAAAAAAAAACAGATTAATACTTGACCAAGTAGTTTTGTACTTGGTCGGCATCACATTTGAAAATAGTTACAACAACTCGAAGTTGCAACAAAAACTTTCGTGCATTGTTTAAAGCGTACTTTTTTGTGTTTGTGAAAAAAACGTTGCTCCACATTAGTATTTCCTCCTGTGTCGTGTGTGCGTTTACAAACATACAAGTACACATACACATGACACCCAGACCCGAAACAACAATTTGTGGATCACCCTAAGAATTATTCAGTGCTCAATCGTACCCGTGACGCATTGCGTAGCAACCGATTGCCCAGCCACTGCGCCAACCGTGCAGTTTCTTATGTTATGGATCTCCATTTACTTGATACTTTGTGTACGACAACTATTCAATATTTATTGAATCTGTTTCCTTCCAGGTCTGAGCCGCAAGCACCGCAAGCGTCTCCTGGCCAAGAGTCGGTCGGGGACCTCCATCATTGAGGAGTTGGACACCGCCAACCAGAAGCTCAGCAACACTGCTACTGTAAGTATATACGTACAGTTATATGTAGAGTACAATAAATACATTTGCCAACAAGGCTACTGCCTTGTTTCCGCTTTCTGATACATGCTGAATGTTAAACTATGATCTCCAATCTACTTGCTAAGCATGGAGATTATGGCAATCTGATAAGTCTCTCAAACCTTCAAGAATAGAGCATATTATTCTTACTTTTTACCCGACTGCGCCAGAAGGAGGGTTATGTTTTTCAAGTGTATTTATTAATACTATTTTAAAAGGCCGGCAATGCGCCTGTAACTCCTCTGGTATTGCGGGTGTTCATTGGCCATTGCATTTATATATCTTGCTGCTAAATCTAGAATTCGTGCTGCAAAATCAGCTTCCTTGCTGCCAAATAATGGTAAAATCAGATTTTAATGATGATGTGGCTCCTCAATCCTTACGGACATCTCGGAGGTAAATGCCATATTACACATGTCACTAACATAACACTTCTCTCTCCACAGAACGGCTGGCAGATCGAAGAAACGAAGGAACCAGCCGCAAAGAAACAGAAACCCAACTCAAGCAACAATAACAAGGAAAATAAAAAGCGGAAACATGACGGAAAACTACCGAGCGAGGGGAAAAAACGGAAAATTAACGGAAATGTCGATGGTAAACCAGATACAGTGAGCAAGGATGGTGCGGACGTAGGACTTAAAGCTAATGCTAGCAGTAAACATAAGAAAGTAGAAAATGGACATACTAAGATAGAAAATAATAAAAATAAGAAAGTAGAAAATGGACATGCTAAAGTAGAAAATAATAAAAATAAGAAAGTAGAAAATGGACATGCTAAAATAGAAAATAAGAAAATAGAACACAAAGATAAAGCTAAACATGCTAAAAGTACAGAAAAGAATAATAAACCTTTAGTTACTAAGACTAAAGTTAGTCAAGAGCATAATAATAAGAATACGAATGTTGAGAAAAGTAGCGACGTTACAGTCAAGGATAAAAATAAAAAGGCTGAAGCACAGAATGTTAAAACTAATGAAAGTAATAAAAAATCTACAGAAACACAGAATGTAAAGAAAAATGAAAATAAACATGAGAAAAATACGAAACCGGCTAAAAATCCAACTTTAGTTGTGAACAAAGTGAAACAATTTCAGAAACAAATAAATAAATTTGACAAGAAATCTGAAGCTAAGACTGTACATTACAATACTACGCCCAAAAAAGTTAAATTCGTTTTGAAAAATAACTCGATGCAACAACCGGTGGACTACTATAAGAGTGTTCGACAGAGCCCTAATATACCATTCGATGGGTCTAAGAAACCCACTAAAACTAACCTGAAACCCTCTACCCCATCACCTATAAACCCGTTTTTCAAGAAGAAACTTAGACTTAAATGATTTATTTAAGATTTAATTCAGTTATTATTATGTATCTTGCGATATGGTGATGATAATTAATCCATCTATATATAAAAAAAATACATAATATTATACACGTATTTTTTTTTCACCAAATAAAATATCCCATATCTGACCAAAGGCCTCTTCTCACACGGAGAAGGTTTGAGCATTAATCACCACGCTTGTTCAATGCGGATTGGCGATTTCAAACTTATAATTAGAAGTTATAAGCCCAGGTTTCCTCACGATGTTTTCCTTCACCGTTTGTCAGTGGTGTCTAAATAATCTTAGAAAGAGTTTTATTTAACTTTAGTAGTGGGAGATCACTATGTTATCGCTCAATATAAGGTGTACTGTCCTGTATACCCAAAAGGCCGACAACGCACTAGTAACACCTCTGGTGTTTCGGGTGTCCATGGGCGGCGGCGATTGCTTACCATCAGGTGATCCGTCTGCTCTTTAACCGACCTGTACTTATAAAATATACGTGTCTAATATTTTAAAATAATCTGCTAGACGGAAATTTGAAACATCTTTTTTACCTATGAAGGTAAGAATGTCTTAAGATTATTCAAAGCTAAGGTGTTTTATATGAAGTCCATTCGATGTTTACTTATAAATACTTGGATATGTACTATAATGAATTCTTGTTGAAATGATGTGTAAAATTTTGTTTGTATTATAACTTTCGTGAGACATACTAAATTAATTATTATGTTATCGGCTTACGTAACTGTTTGACGAGGAACTCGACTAGTTTATATAATAGCGCGACAGTCGCCGCGTCGTGTATCGCGGAATGCTACTCATGAATATGAGCCTCTAGCATGGCTTGAAACTAGTCGCGTTCCTCGTCAAACAGTTACGTGAGTAAGCCGAAAAACAAAAATGTTAGTTCTTTTATTTTTACCCAAAAATCTTCCTTTGTATCAAAATATCATACTTCTTGTTACATCACTAATTTAGTATCATTCGTTCATGTCATTACCCCGTCACTATGGTCTGAGGTCAACGACCACTGTCGTTCTAGTGTGTGTCGAGTGCAGTCGCACCTATTAATATAGTAAATAATTAACATTGTAAAATAATGTAAAATATAAGTCATCTCACATCAAGTCGTTTAATTTAACAAACATAAAAACAATACATGGTGTCAGAAGTGAAAGTAACAACGAAATAAAGAAGATTCGTTTGTTAACGGAAAATTAAAAAAAACAAAATGTCTACCGAAGACGTCGGCGACACGAGGTGCCGTGTGGCCGGTCTGGAGTGTCTTAAGTTGTCGTCGGAGGCAACCGCGAACAACGCGGAGGCGTGGAGGAAATGGTGGCAGCGACTGGAGCTGTATCTGCTGGCATCAGGTTTAGACAGGTCGGAGGAGAAGCGGAAGGTGGCCATTCTGCTTCACAGTATTGGCCCTAAAGGTCTCGAAATCTTCAATACCTTTAACATCAGCCTGGATGAAGCCAAAATAGAAGACGTCAAGGTCAAATTCGACCTGTACTTTGAGCCACGCAAGAATCTTACCATGTGCAGGTACATGTTTTTTACAAGGAGGCAAGCTCAATCCGAGAGCATCGACGATTTCATAACCGATCTGGAGCTAAAGAGCCAGGATTGCGAGTTCGGAACCCTGCGCGAGTCCATGATCCGGGATATTTTCATCGCCAACATGCACATGGATTTGTCACACATCCGGCAAAGGCTGTTGCAAGAGCCCAACCTCACCTATGAGAGGATGCGAGAGTTGGCGAAAACCCTAATTGTCGCACAGCAGGATGCAGACAAGATGATTAACAAGTCCATCGTCGAAGACGGCGAGAAGGTGATGCAACTGCGTCAAAGGAGCGGCGGTCGACGAGTCTGTCGACAGCGTGCTTCAAGTCAAACGCCACATCGGGCCACGTGGAAGTCTCCCAGTCCGATGAGGCAGTCAGCATCAACATGTGGTCGCTGTGGGCAGTCTCATCGAACGAAGTGCCCAGCGATCGGAGTACAATGCAGGTCATGTAACTCATTTGGTCATTATGCTAAGTTTTGCTATAAGAATAAACAAGTCAGACAGTTGTATTCGTTTACTTCCAAGTCAATACAAAATGATAATTATTTTGTAGGAATTTTAAACAGTCAGTCGAGTCATAATCATCTTAGTCATTTACATAAACAGTCACACAGTCAGCCACAAAAACAGTCAAAAAGTCGATCATACAGTCAAAAACCCGTCAATACGCACACACACACACAGTCCAGGTAATCTCCATGATGACAATGCTTATTGCACTGAGAGATTACACTGTCAAAACAAAAATAGTCCAAGTCTAGGTAATCTCCATGATGACAATGCTAATTGCGTTGAGAGATTACACCGTCATAATAAAAACAGTCTTACAAGTCAAAGTCTTAATAAAAATAGTCCTATAAGTCAAATAAGTCAAAATAAAAATAGTCAAAGTGAGCAATATTCATGCTACACTAATAAAAGTCCAAAGTCCGTCAGTCGTAAGACAATAAATAACAATAAAAACAGTCATAGTCTAAGTCAAGGACATGTTAATTATAATAAATCCAATAAGAACAGTCAGTCCGTCAATAAGTCACATAATACACACTTCCAAAACATTAATCACCACAAGTACACTAAGAAGTCACATCATTGTCAGTCAAATGTAAGTAATTCAGCATCAGAAACAAATAATCACAACATGCATTCAAATATACCAAACGTAGCATCTCATCTAAATAATTTAAATCAACAAATTAGTCATGTCAAGGGTAATTCAGTTTCAGAAAATCATTATTCAGGTAGTTCATGGAAAATAAACTTACATGTGGGTAACCGAAAAATAAATTGTGTCATAGACTCAGGCGCAGATGTAAATGTCATATCTGTCAAAAACTTGAATCTGTCAAAGTCACAAATTGATAAATGTCATGTAAATGTCACAGGATTTGGTGGCAATAACATTCCAATTCTAGGCAAAGTAAATTTAAAATGTAATTTAAACATAGAAAATAGAAATATTTGTGAAAATATAGTGTTCATTGTAGCAAATATACTCTGTCCAACTGTCTTAGGTCTTCCCACTTGTGAAAAATTAGGTATAATAAAACGTGTATTTTCCGTCACAAAACAAGATTTTTGTAAACAAATTCTTACACAATATGATGATTTGTTTAAGGGTCTTGGATGTCTACCCCCAGTCTGTCATCTGAAACTCAAGCCTGGTGCAGTTCCGTGTATTGATCCGCCAAGGAAAGTTCCGTTTGCGTTGCAAGGAAAACTGCGCGAGGAATTGGATCGCATGGAGCAAATGCAAGTCATACAAAAAGTCACAAAACCAACTGAATGGGTAAATTCTGTGGTAGTCACTGTCAAAAGTTCAGGTCAATTAAGAATATGCTTAGATCCTAGAAACTTAAATAATTGTATAATGAGAGAACATTATCCGTTAAAGTCTATTGATGAGATACGGTCACAGTTAAAAGGTGCTGCATGTTTTACGCATCTAGACGCTTTCTCAGGTTTCTGGATGATAAAGTTAGATGAATATAGTTCAGATTTGTGTACTTTCCAAACACCATTTGGTAGATACAGGTACTTAAGATTGCCTTATGGCATAAGTGCTTCGTCTGAAATATTTCAAAGAATTATGATGAATTTGTTCGGTGATTTGGAAGGAGTTTTAATTTTCATTGATGATATTTTAGTACATGGTCCTAATGAGTCGGTTCATAATGAACGACTACATAAAGTTATGCAAAGAGCACGTCAAGTTAATTTAAAATTTAACAAGTCGAAATGTAAATTTCTAGTGTCAGAGGTATGTTTTCTTGGTTATGTATTTAATAAAGATGGTGCTAGGGTTGATCAAGAGAAAGTCAAAGCAATACTCGAGATGCCCACACCAACCAATGTCAAAGAGTTGCAAAGAATATTAGGTATGATTAATTACCTAGGTCCATTCATCAAGAATTTGTCAGAAAAAACTCAAATATTAAGAAATCTTTTGAAAAAAGATTCAGTCTGGATTTGGGATGAGAATCATGAGAAATGTCTTAAAATTTTGAAAGAGGAGATCACAAGATCACCAGTCTTAGCTCATTACAATCCACAAATTCCATTAGTCTTGTCAGTCGATTCGTCAAAGTCAGCATTAGGTGCAGTAATTTTGCAAAATAATAAACCTATTGCATATAGTTCTAAAACTCTCACCATAACCCAGGAAAGATATGCTCAAATTGAGAAAGAATTGTTAGCAATACAATTTGGTTGTGAAAAGTTTCACCAATATGTCTACGGTCATAGAGTAACAGTACATACTGATCATAAACCATTAGTCTATTTATTTAAAAAACCACTTCATGATGTACCTGCAAGATTACAACGTATGATGTTAACCTTGCAAAAATATGATTTAGAAGTCATACATGTACCTGGTAAAGAAATGTATATATCAGATACTTTGTCGAGAGCAGCTATTCAGGAAAATTATGTACCTGAAAATGAGTCTGAAATGTCATGTCATGTAAATTTAATGTATTCAAATCTTGCAATTAGTAAAGAATATAGCACAAAATTAAGTCAGGAAACTAAGAAAGATGAAAGTTTGCAATTGTTAAAGAAATATTATTATGAAGGATGGCCTAAAAATAAAAACAATGTAAGTCCATTATTAAAACCATATTGGAATATTCAAGCTGAAATTCATGTAATTAAAGATTTAATATTTAAAGGTTCAAAATTAATTGTTCCTAAGTCAATGTATAAAGAAATGTTAGATAAAATACATAAAGGTCACCAAGGTATAAATAAATGTTTGAAATTAGCTAGAGAATCTTTGTATTGGCCAAATATGTCTACAGATATAAAAAACATAGTAGAACAATGTTTAATATGTGCTAAATTCAAACCATGTAACCAAAAGGAACCACTACAAAATTTTGAAATTTGTAAGTATCCATGGCAACAAGTCGGTATAGATTTAATGTATCTTGACCTAATTTAACTACTACCTAATTGTCACTGATTACTACTCAAAATTTATAGAAATTGCTTTGTTAAACAAAGACAGTCGTTCAAGCAATGTAATCACACATTTAAAGTCAATTTTTGCACGTCATGGGATACCATTATCTTTAGTGTCTGATGGTGGTCCACAATTTCAGTCAGTAGAATTTAAAAATTTTCTAAATGAATGGGACATAGAACATGTAGTCACTAGCCCATATCATTCACAGTCAAATGGTCAAGCAGAAAGCTCAGTCAAAATTGTCAAAAATATGCTAAGAAAATGTAAGGAAAATGGGTCAGATCCATACATAGCATTATTGCATTATAGAAACACACCTAAGAATAATCTGTCGTCACCCGCTCAATTGTTAATGTCTAGAACTTTAAGAGATAACATACCAGTGTCATATAAAAGGTTAAAGCCAAAGGTTGTAAGATTTAAAGAATATGAAAAGTCTGTTGTCAAAAATAATTTAAATAAGTCAAAGTATTATAATAGGAATACTAAACCATTGTCTATGTTACAACCAAATGATCATGTATATTTTAAGAGAAATCCTAAGAGTCATTGGGAACATGCCACTGTGAAGGAAAGATGTCCAGATAATAGGTCATACATTGTAGAAGATATAAATAAAGTCAGGTATAGGAGAAATAGGGTACACTTAAGGCATAAATATTGTAATGGCAGTGACAACCCTACTCCTATGAGGTCCAATTCTTCGCAGGGGAGAGATGAGGGTGACAGACAGGAGCCGGAGAATCCAAAATTCCCACAATTGTATAAGACTAAGTCAGGTCGTGTTGTGAGACCAACACAAAGGTTAATCGATGAAATAGATTAATTTTTTAATTTAAGAAGGGGGATGTTACATCACTAATTTAGTATCATTCGTTCATGTCATTACCCCGTCACTATGGTCTGAGGTCAACGACCACTGTCATTCTAGTGTGTGTCGAGTGCAGTCGCACCTATTAATATAGTAAATAATTAACATTGTAAAATAATGTAAAATATAAGTCATCTCACATCAAGTCGTTTAATTTAACAAACATAAAAACATTGTATAGTTTTAAACTATATTTATACATAATAGGGATGATGACGGGGTATGAAAATAAAAAAAACTATTTAGTCCGTCAGTTAGGTAATGACAAAATATTAGACACGTATTTCTTTTATTTTGTCATTTAAGATAACAATACTTAGATAAAACTCATCAAAGTTTAGGAGTGGGAGCAAATACGTCATTTCTACGTATAAAACATACCTAGAAGTGACGTAATATTTCAAATCGATATATCTTCGAAAGTATTTGTTTCCGTAAGAAAATAAAAAATACGTGTGTAATGTTTTAAAATAATCTACAAGACGGACATTAGAATGATAAGTATTGATCACCAATCTTCCACCGATCGCTCTTGACATAAAAAATATCAAATTCATAAAATACTAGTAAGCTAGAACTCATAAATTAGCTTGCTCATAAAATAAAGTACATGATTTTGTAACTTATTATTACCAAGGTATAAGGTTGAATTTAGCACGGCTGTGTATTGCTTCACATATGTATAACATAGTTATGTTTATGTATAGTTAGTTTTTAAAACGGTAATATGTCGGTCACGAGGTGTACAAAGTGAAACACATAGGGAAGCGTCTCCCCCAAAAATAAATTATTTAATTTAAATTATAAATATTATTTAAAACAATAAGTACATATTGAAAGGCACGCTACCTGCTGGTTTAGTGTCATTATTATCACTGAATATAAAACTACACTCACAACATCACCAACAACATGGAAGCAGTGGATGCTGTAAATGGAACACTGGCTGCAATGAGGGCAGAATTCCAAGAAAGGATGGCGAAATTTGAAGCTGGGCATAGCGGTACGCCTTCCAAACTTGCATCTGGCAGCACTTCAAGCTTGGCACAGGACTACTGGGCCTTCAAGCGGTTTATTTTAGATGCGCTTGAGTGTTTGCAGCGGCAGATGGAGTTCTTTGTCCGGGACTTGGATGCGTTGGAGATGAGAGGCCGTAGAAAGATGCTCTTGATCCACGGAGTCCCTGAGAACAAGAGCGAAAACACAGCAATGGTGGTTGCAAGCATGGTCCAGGAGAAGCTAAAAGTGGATAGCATCACTACCTCTGACGTCCGTAGATGTCACCGGGTGGGCAGCTCCGCCGGCAAGACAAGACCCAGACCCATACTGGTCAAGATGCAGGATGTAGATACCCGTGACAAGGTCTGGTACAATAAGACCAAACTAAAGGGCACGGGTATCACAATATCGGAGTTCCTGACGAAGACACGTCACCAGGTCTTCATGGCAGCGCGGAATAAGTTCGGTGTGGCGAACTGCTGGACTAAAGCGGGCCACATCTACGTCCTGGGACCGGATGGCGTCAGGCGCCGCATTGCGAGTCTCAATGACTTGCGTGCGATTGGCGAGCCCGGTGCAGTTCCCGAGCAGTCTCCTGCAGCAGTCCCCGAGCGATCTCCTGCGGCAGTGGCACGGAGAGGGAAGCGCGGCGCCACTAAAAAGTGACTTCGATAATCCTGCTTCGTTCGGGTAACAATTTCACTTCCTATTTCCTTTGTCTTGTGGTAGTAATCGAGTACCTTCACAATATATTTATTACTTTTGATGTATTTATTGCTTCTACCTATCTTAACATATCATTATTATATTATATTTTATTCCTATACCCTTCTATATTCTAACTATTTTCTATATCTTTACCACTCAACGTTATTATATTTAAATACAAACTGTCAAATCCCACTTTAATAACATTATTTTATTGTTTACGAATGTTTGCTGTTACTGACGTTTGACACCTGTCAAATGTGAAGTTAACAGTTGCGTTCCAGGTTTGGTATCAGAGGCGTGAATTGTCTATGAAACCATAGGCAATATCAGTGCAGATGATATCAAATATTATTTATTACTATTTATATGTACACAATTATTTTTTATATGATTTCTGATTACTATTTCTTCACCTATCTATTTATAAACTCTGGGATTTTTGCCCGAACGCAGCACTGTTTGAGGTAGTCTTACATTTTATTTATTTTTTATTTTTTTGAATTGTGACACGTAACCGGCAGGTGGACCTGCGTATTCACACAACACACTTTAAAACTTATTATTTTATTTTATTTTAATTTTTTTTTTTATTTTATTTTTTTTTTTTATTGCATACATTTTATATATTATATTATTTTATATTTATACTTTATAATGGACGACACGCAGAGTGATAATGATAGTTTTGCTTCAGCAAATTCTGATCAAGACAGCTTTACCAGTTTTCCTTCACTTTCTGACACACTTGAATCACATTTCTCCGATGTACCGAAAAATCTAAATGTAGTCCATATAAACGCACAGAGTATTCCGGCTCATTACCACGATATGCTGGCAAATCTTGACTGTAAGAGTATCCATGCAATCCTAGTTTCTGAATCCTGGTTAAAACCTTGTCTACCCTCTACCTCCTACTCTCTACCTGGATACCAGTTAATAAGAAATGATCGCACGAGCTGCGGCGGCGGCGGTGTTGCCATATACCTTCGAGCAAACATTTCCTTTAAAATAATTGATATGTCACCGCAGCCTCCGCCGCAGAACGCTGGCGAACATCTTTTCCTGGAATTAACTCTGCGACATACCAGAGTATTGCTCGGTGTCTATTACTGTCCTTCCTTACGTATCGATTATTTTTCCTCCTTCGAAAATTTACTCCTAAAATTAACTCCCTCTTACAGTCATAGCATAATTATGGGTGACTTTAACACCTGTCTCCTGAAACAGGATTCTCGCTCCTCTTCCCTTCAATCCATCGCTCAATCCTTCAACTTGTCTCTTCTTCCACTAAGTGCCACTCACCACTTTCCTAACTGTTCACCTTCTCTTCTTGACATTATCCTTGTCTCGTCAGACCAGCACGTTGTCAAGCACGGACAATGTTCTGCTGACAACTTCTCCTACCATGACCTTATCTTCCTTTCCTACAAACTCTCTCCTCCTAAATTTAAACCTAAAACTCTCCTTCAGCGCAATTTTGGTGGCATGGACCACGACAGGCTTCGTGAGGATGCCGGCAGCATTGACTGGTCTGAGCTTCTTGCTGCTGAGGGAATTGACGACAAAATCAAGGTGTTTAGCAAAAAACTCAATGAATTGTATGACGTTCATGCCCCAATCCGACCTGTAAAAATGAAGCATGTACCAGCGCCGTGGCTGACAGACGAGATCAGAGTTGCGATTCGCAGAAAGGCAGCAGCGAAAGCCAAATTTAAACGTCAACCGAATTCATTGAACCGTAATGAGTACATTGCAGCTCGTAATCGGAGCAACAGGATGTGTAGGGATGCTCAACGCCGCCATATTCATGAGTCCGTAGAAAATGGTAACCCAGCCAAGGTTTGGGCATTTCTAAGGTCGATGGGAGTTGGCAAACAGCGTCAAACTCCTATCACCAACAATCTAGATATCGAATCCTTAAATAAACACTTCTCCTCTTCACCCTATATTAATGGGTCTATAAAGTCTAAGACTTTAAACTATCTTTCTTCTCTTCCCTCTCCCGACTACTCACCATTCTTCTTTAATCAAGTCACAGCTTGTGATGTTAGAAGGAGCATTGTATCCATCAGTTCCAATGCAGTAGGGAGTGACAGTGTCAGCCGTAAGATGATACTCCCTGTCCTAGACGAGATCCTTCCTGTCATCTGCCATATCCTTAACTATTCCTTATCCAGTTGCGTTTTTCCTTCTGCATGGAAGGAGGCGCAAATCACACCACTACCCAAAAAACCAAACCCTGAATCCTTTTCCGACTACCGTCCAATTTCTATTTTACCTTTCCTTTCCAAAGTCCTTGAACGTCTAATCTATAACCAGCTTAGCGCTTTCCTTACCAAACACCGTCTCCTTAATCCCTACCAATCCGGGTTTCGTCCGGGACATAGTACC
The DNA here is from genome assembly GCF_023101765.2 of Spodoptera frugiperda. Classification (NCBI taxonomy): domain Eukaryota; kingdom Metazoa; phylum Arthropoda; class Insecta; order Lepidoptera; family Noctuidae; genus Spodoptera; species Spodoptera frugiperda. The sequence goes on along the minus strand of NC_064232.1, from coordinate 347,629 downwards.
ACTACGGCTCTAGTCCACATCACCGACGACATACGATCCGGTATTGAAAACGGTAATTTAACTCTCCTCACCTTGCTAGATTTCAGCAACGCCTTCAATACCGTCGATTTCGACATACTGCTTGGAATACTGAGCTCTCTCAACATATCTCCAACTGTGATTGATTTCTTTCGTAGTTACCTGTGTGGCCGCCGGCAGCGTGTTGCCGTCGAGGGTTCATACTCTTCCTGGTCTGATACGGCTGCTGGCGTACCGCAGGGGGCGTTCTTTCTCCTTTACTCTTCGCAATTTTTATAAATTCTATCTCTAATGAACTTCTCTCTTCCTACCACCTGTATGCCGACGACCTGCAAATTTACTCACAAGCACCTCCTGATGAATTTTCCGAAGCAGTCAAGATGGTCAACACTGACTTGGCTCGTATATCTGAATGGAGTACGGCCTACGGCCTAAAGGTGAATCCCACGAAGACCCAGGTCATTGTTGTCGGTAGCCCTCGTTTACGATGCAAGATCGCGTGGACACAGATGCCACCCATAGTTTTCGACGGTACTACAATACCTTACAGCGATACTGTAAAGGACTTGGGTATTGTTTTGGACCAAGACTTTTCCTGGGGACCTCAACTAGGACAAGTCAGTCGAAAAATGTTTGCATCTGCGAAGTCTATGTGCAGACTTCGTAACTTTCTTCCAACTGCTACTAAAATTGCGCTAGCTCAATCACTTCTCCTTCCCATTCTCGATTATGCCGATGTCAGCTATCCGGATCTTACCGAAGCGCAGTTAGATAAACTTGAGCGACTCCAAAATTTTAGTATAAGGTTCATATTTGGATTACGCAAATATGACCACATTTCCGAATATCGCACGAAACTCAAGTGGCTGCCGATCCGCCTTCGCCGGAATACTCATATCTTATCTCTTCTACATTACCTCAAGGAACGTTTCAGGTTCTGTCATGACACACATTCTAGACCAGTACGGTCATCGGAGAGGCTCAAGCTTGAGATGCCTCAACATCAAAGCAGAGCCTTTGACCAATCTTTTACGGTTCGAGCCGTGCGGCTGTGGAATGCGCTACCGCTTTTGGTGAGGCAGGCACAGTCGCTCGCTACTTTCAAGGTGCTCGTGAAGGATCACTATCTTTCAAGGCTGTAACACAGCGTCATTGTTTCCTTGCAGTCGTTTTCTTTCTGCTATCACATTTTCTTGTCATTTGTAACATAACTATTATTTCTTGTGTATATATGTATGTATGTATGTATGTATGTATGTATGTATGTATCTATGTATGTATGTATGTATGTAGGTATGTGTGTATGTATATGTATGTATTTGTGTATGTATGTAATTGTATATTCATATATTTAAGTTGTAAGTACACCCAGAACCACCTCCACTAACATTCACCATCTCCGTCCACCCAAAGGTTGCCTGGAAGAGATCGCTGTAAGCGATAAGGCCGCCTTTGTACCCTACCATCCACTTAGCGCTACTTATATTTATTTGTCTGAATTGTAAAAGGTGTACAATAAAGTTTATTATTATTATTATTTTTTAAGGTATTTCCTTTTTCTCGAAATTTTAAGAATTTCGGTATTAATGAAGCTCACGGGCCTAAACCAAGTGAACTTCATGGTGGGATTCGTTTTCAACGGCATCTTCTTGCAAGAATTTCCGCACGATCCGACATGTGTTGAGAATTGCGGCTTTCTGCATGGTTATGTATGTATTTTTGGGTAGGTCTATCAAATTGATTCCGTGGTGTAAATATTTAGGAATGACTCCTGTACTGGAGAGTACCAATGGCACAATATATACTTTGTTCATTCTCCAGATTCTTAATATTTCTTCTTTCAGCTCTGTATATTTGTGTATCTTCTCAGTTATAGTTTTTTGTAAGTTGTGGGTGTTCGGAATAGCTATATCGGCAATATATACTATTCTGTTAACTTTGTCTATAAGGGTAATATCCGGTCTATTGTTGTGCACGGTTTTATCTGTTAATATGGCTCTGTCGAAGTATAACTTGTGATTGGTACTCTCCAGCACAGGTTTTGGTATATATTGGTAGTAAGGCTTGGGAGGTTCGGTAAGAAGTTGATGTTTAGTGGCAAGATGTTGGTGGATGATGTGTGCAACTTGGTTGTGTCGGTGTGTATAGTCAGTCTGAGTGAGAGTTGGGCAAGCACTTGTGATATGCTGTATAGTTTCGGATTGTCTATGGCATTTCCTACATTTGTCGTTTTGTGTATTGGGGTCTTTTAGTATATATTTCCTGTAGTTTTTTGTGTTAATTACTTGGTCCTGGATTGCAATCATAAAGCCTTCTGTTTCGGGGAATAATGAGCCTAGTTTTAGCCATTTATTAGAAGCATCGAAATCTATGTGAGGTTGTTCTAGGTCGTGGATATGTCTACCATGTAATTCTTTAGCGCGCCATCTATCTAGTTTTATCTTTTGGTGATCTCCTATTGATTTAAACTGTATCTCTTTATTTTGTAAATTTAAAGGTGTAAAGTTTTTATCTGTATTAATTATTGCTTCATGAATTTTACTGCTGTTTGCCTTACCATAGAAGAAATTCCTTAGTGATTGCACTTGTTGCTGCCACAATAGCTGTAAATCGACTAGGCCTCTTCCACCATTTTGCCTCTTTACTGTCATTCTTTCGATCGCCGATTTCGGGTGTAAATAGTTATTTTTAGTTAATGTAGTTCGTATTTTTATTTCTAGTTTATTTATATCGGTTTTGGTCCATTTAATTATTCCAAAAGTATAAGTTAAAACTGGAATAGCGAATGTATTTATGGCTTTGATTAAGTTTTTAGAATATAATTGTTTTTTGCAAATCAAGTTAAGTCTTCGTGTAAATTCTGCTATTAATTTGTTTTTTATTTGAATATGATTTATAATGTTAGATTGTAGTATACCCAGGTATTTGTATGTGTCTGATGGCTCCATTTCTGTAAATGTATTAGATTCTATGGTTGATGAAGTTTTTATTTGCCCTCTCTGTATATGAATCGTTCGACATTTATCTAGTCCGAACTCCATTTTTATATCGTTACTAAATGTTGTTGTAATGTTAATTAGATTTTGTAGGTCGTTTTGTGTTTTAGCAAAAATTTTTATATCGTCCATGTATAATAAATGAGTTAGAGAAGTATTAGTAGTTAGTTTGTATCCAGAGTTTGTATTGTTCAGAAGATAGGAAAGTGGGTTTAAAGCAAGGCAGAACCATAAGGGGCTCAGGGAGTCACCTTGGAAAATACCATTTTGAATAGGTATTTCATCTGTTTTAATTGTTGTATTATTAGTTGATAGATAAAGGGTAGTTCTCCAGTCTGACATAGTATTTTGCAAAAATGTTATAATATTTGGGTGGATTTTATATATTTGTAGCACTTTTATTAGCCACGAATGAGGAACACTATCAAAAGCTTTTTTGTAGTCTATATAAGCAATATGTAAATTACGTTTATTAATTTGAGCCTGTTTTAGAACTGTAGCATCTATGGTAAGCTGCTCTTTGCACCCCTTATGATTCTGCCTGCATCCCTTTTGCTCTTCTGACAAGAGGTTGTGTGCTGTAATGTGTTTATTAATTCTAAGTGTAATACATGATGTAATTAATTTATAAATGGTTGGCAGACAGGTGATGGGTCGATATTGGGATGGATTTGAAGTATCATCACTTTTTGGTAACATGTATGTTATGCCTTTGGTAATGAACCTAGGTGGTTGTTGTTGTCCTGTGATGAGGTCGGTAATAAATCTGGCAAATATGCTATGTAGACAAATGAATTTTTTGTACCAAAAGTTGTGTACCCCATCTATTCCTGCTGCTTTCCAGTTTTTCATACGTTTGGTTGTATATTGTATGTCCTCTATAGTAATTTCTTTAAACTCCATTGGGCCTATGTTACTTATCCTATCTTCTTCGGCATATATCCAAGGGGCATCATCGTTATGATCTCCTTGGTTTTTCCAAATCTTTGACCAGTAATCTTTTAAATCATTTTCCGCGGGAATATTATTTGTCGGATGATGGGTCGAAGCTTCCCTAAAAGTTCGGTAGAAACTCTTTTCATTATTTGCAAATAGTTTATTGTCTTCTTTTCTTTGTAGTGCTTTTGTGTATCTAGCAAGTCTTTGGGATTTAAGTGATAGTTTTTGTTTTAAAGTGTCTAAAAATTCTTCCGGTCTAATGTTCTCTCTTTCATGTGAGGAGTGTTTTTTAGTTTTATTAAATATTTCTTCTACTCTTTCGACTAGTCTATATGATCTATTGCCGTTTATATATTGCATAAGTCTTCCTATATCTGCCCTAAGTTTTTTTATATCAGATTCAATTCTAATTTGCCAACTAGGTTTCGACAATTTCTTATATTTTCTGCTGTTTTCATTATTTCTTATTATATTGTATCCTAATTTTTCCGTAATTACTAAAGCACTACAATAAATCAAAGTGTGAATCGTATTTATATCAGACTCAATGGAAGTGTATTTGCCTAATATGTGCTTATTGAAAATTTCAACATACTTGTAAAGTGTTTTGTTTTCTTTCAACCGGGGTAATTTTGGGCGAGCGGTAGGATCGCTTCCTGTGTAATTAGCAAGAGCTGATTCTAATGCATTTAAAAGTTCCTGTATATTCGTGTCATAGTTTTCTTCTAAATTTTGTATGTCTATTGGAATGTTTGAGTAATTTGTTTGTGTCGATGCATGGGATTGTGTATGAGAAGGTTGTGTGGTGATGGATGAATCGGGATTTGGTGATGTATGTAAGGACGTAATAGTAGTTTGTATGACTTGGCTATCTAATTGATCAATACAAGGTTGTGTTAATGAATTTAAAGTAAGTGTATTTAGATCGTTTCTCTCTTCGTCTTCAGCCAATTGATTGGCTACTTCAGTTTTAATCTTTTCAATGGTTTCATCGGACAAAAGTTTATTTCTAAGTATTACTCTCCTTTGATCAGCAATTCTTTGTGCAGATACATTTAATTGTGGGTACTCTAACACAAAACGGTCGTGCAGTTTCTTACAATACATGGTTCGGTCTGTTTCTAATCTAGTAATATAATAATATGTGCGCATGATAAATAGGTTTATTTCTTCGCTCCATTTCATACGCACTCTGGGTTTGCCAGCTTTAGTGGTCGCAGGTTGAGTGGCAAGTGCCTCCTGCGAAACATCCTCAGCTGGGGTGACTGCTCTACTACTACTACTATTGCTATCTGAAAGATCGGCTGTAGTCCTTGAGGACATTCCCCTACCCCCCGCGTCCCCGACTCCCGCCCAGCCGTCCAGCCGGGAGTCACTGGCTAGCATGCTGTCACGCCTGACACCAGCTACAGACGTGCCCCGACGACCCTCGGGCAGCGGCCCTAAACGTAATCTTCTATTTCTAGTCTCCATATTGATGGGTTACCTTTACCTTGTTAGCCGTATAAGTTTCAATTGTATACGTGTCCGCCCCCCACGTGGTTAGATGTTCAACCAGGACGTAAGGTAGGATTTTAGGGGGCTTATTATTATTATTATGTCTGTTCTTTACATAATCTCGGGACCACAGGGTCCCGGACCTTTGGAAGGCTTACGAGGGGCCGAAGCCAACTCGCAGAGGCCCGTTGAACAATTTTGATTTAAATGTAATGGGACATCAGCCGGCGATTATCCCTGTATGCACTATGGAAGTACACCAAAGGACAATCCCCGGTTGATGCAGGACTATTGCGAGATATGGTAAAAGGAAATGATAGGGATATGGGTGTGGGTGGCTGTGGAATAGTTAACCGGTTAACTATGGGGACTATGGCCCCTGCCCCTGACCAATATTGAAAAATACGGATAAACAGGCAGGGGGTGACTCGCAAACTCAATAGTGGGCCCCCGGAAACGGCCGCTAGCATGTAGCGACAAGGGAAGCAACATCCGTTGAGCTGCTTGAGGAAGGGGAGGCATCCCACGGCTATCAGAGCAATCCCGGAAGTACGGTCAAGACCCCTACCAGCATCTTACTGGGATACGTCCTTCCCCCAAGTGGAGCTGAAGGCAACTCCACTCTTGCGAATCTCCACTCAAACCAGCCGATTAAGGCAAGAGTGAGGTAGGAGAGGCCACTCCGGATAGTCACGAGTACCAACCGGAGTTAAAAAGTAGGGCCTCTCCCGGGAGTCAGGTCCGTGGGGTCGCCACTGCCCAACAGCTCGCCACAAGCTGCCTTGCGGACTCACAAGCTGCCTTGCGGACTTATTATTATTATTATTATGTCGAGTCGACAGACTTAGGCTGTTTTTCCACCAGAGATGTGCTATGCTACGTTGCTGTGGATGCGTTTGGCTTCCACCAATCATATTCATTGGTACACATAGCTTAACACTGGTGGAAACGGACTCAGCTAAGATATGTTTTTATATGGAAAGATGCGTGCTATAGATGGCTTCCCTACTATCGATACATCGCATACTCGAGCTGCGCATCTTCCTCGCACAGCTACATAGCTTAGTATCAGTGGAAACGGTCACATAATTTCAGTTTAGCTATTACATCTTCGTAGCATAGCTACATAGCACGTCTCTGATGGAAAAGTACTTTTATACCTGGCTCTATGCAGGAGTAGGAACGGGGTGGTGTTTAGTCAGTAAGAGTCTGACACTCCCTCTCGCCTCGCCCAAAGCGGGAGAAGTCATTGGATGATTTTTCTACCTTAGAAATTACCTGTTTGTCAAATCATTGTAGCTGTTAAAGTTATAATATTGTTTGTCTGTCTGTCTGTCTGTCGACTCGACTGTCTCTGATAACAACGTTGTATTGGTTACATTATGTATGACACATATTGTATTTAATTTTTAAATAAATTTAAATATGAAGTTTTTATATTGTTTCGTTTCATTTTTACAAACCCTTTTTTATTTAATTCTGTCAAAGTCAAAATTATTTATTTCAAATAGACCGGGAAGGCACTTTTGAACGTCAAAGCAAATATAATATTTAAAAAAGTCTGTTGTCAGTCAGTCCTCTAGTTGCTCTATTTGCTCGTTCCAAAGTGTAGATTCCTATGGAGAAGAACGAGCAAGAAACTCCATAGGTTACTCTTTTTCAATCAGATTCACAATACAAATCTTGGTTACATTGTTTCGATTGCTTCAGCTATGTGAGAACAATGTAAAACTAATATTCAGTCAAAGCGATAGAAAAAGAAAATAACCCTGAGGACAATAATCTTAATGCAGTCTGGAGCTGACCAGTCCCAGTTGACAGCGCCCGTTCACGAACATGACACGTACACCAGCACCGCCCAACTCAACCATGTTGCAGGGAATCGAGCGATCCAATGCCCGTGCCACCGCCAATGAGACCTTTGAGTGAGCATGACAACTCCAAGCTGACACAAATGCATTCTACTAGTCTAATTTCGCGTTATACCCATATTTTAGTAAGGGTAACTAACAGCAGTGGCTGCACAATGCACATAATCGTGCCTCAGATATTCCAGTAGCTTCCTTCAGTTACTCCAGTAGATTGGATGTGTCGTAAAGAACTGGATAACCAGCTACAATGTTAATAAGTTTTTCTTCATCGTCATCCGAAAAAGTCGACATTATTAAGGTACAATTCCGAGACGGACCGCAGACTGCAAGCAACATTTGTTTCTATGAACATCTATGAAGTTGATTCCAAGCGCGGCAACAACTGCCTGCAGACGCAACGCACAGCGACCGCAGACTGAAGTTTTCGGTTGCAATTTGCAGTCTGCGGTCCGTCTCGGAATTGTACCTTAACTATACTAGCCCACTACGGAGGAGAAATTATAGTGTTCTAGTGTGTGCAAACACAGGAGCGCTCTCTGTTCCCTCACTGTCTGAACTATGGGACGGCAGACCGACACCACCGGAGAGAGGTCAGGCGCAGTACCAACGACGACACGTGCGCTCCGAGACACAGGTGAAACTGAAACTCCGCCGAATTTCCAAACTCCGGGCTAAAAATCGTCATTTTACTCGAAAAATACCATAATCACTTTTTGGCCTGCGCGGGAATCGAACCCGCGACATGTTGCACAGTAGTAAAATAATAGATTTAACAAATACACTACTCATGACGGTGTCACAGATTATCGTACGAACGGAGCGTCAGGAAGGAAATACTGACTTTTTATATTATAGAGTACTGATTGGAAAAATGTATTAGAGAAATTGTAAACATATACTTTTTAAAAGAGTAACGAATGGAGTTTCTTGCTCGTTCTTCTCCATTCGAAGCTACACTTTGGAACGAGCACCTAGCTCCACTGACGGACAGACTATTGTTTATTTCTTTCTTTGTTGACATTTCAAAAGTACCTAAGTATATGGTTTAATTGGAATAAATGATTTGACATTAACTTTTGCCGGCGGGGGAATCGAACCCGCGACACACAACAGTCAGTTACCCAAAGACCTGCACGCAACCGTGCAGTCATAAAATGCAACGCATTCCCCCTCCCCGCCTCGTAAAGTGCATATTTCTAAGTCAAACCCGGCGAATCCGTGTATTTATTTGTTAAATCTAATAGACATCACAGATCGACAACCCTTCTTAATTCACCCATAGCGAAGTCATTGGATGATTTTTCCTCCAGATTCACGTAATTGGGGGAGGTCTGTGTGAGGTAGGGGGAGACCTGTGTGAGGTAGGGGGAGGCCTGTGTGAGATAGGGGGACGCCTAGTGTGAGGTAGGGGGATGCCTGTGTGAGGTAGGGGGGCCTGTGTGAGGTAGTGGGGAGCCTGTGTGAGGTAGTGGGGGGAACCTGTGTGAGGTAGTGGGGGCAGTCTATGCAATGAGGTAGTGGGGGTCTGTGTGAGGTAGTGGGGGACATCACAGATCCTGTGTCAGGTAGCGGGGGATGATTTTTCCTCCAGATTTACGTCTGTGTGAGGTAGTGGGGGGAGGCTGTGTGAGGTAGGGGGAGGCCTTTGTGAGGTAGGGGACGGCTGTGTGAGGTAGGGGGAGCCCTGTGTGAGGTAGGGGGACGCCTGTGTGAGGTAGGGGGAGACCTGTGTGAGGTGGGGGGAGCCCTGTGTGAGGTAGGGGGAGACCTGTGTGAGGTAGGGGGAGCTCTGTGTGAGGTAGGGGGAGACCTGTGTGAGGTAGGGGGAGGTCTGTGTGAGGTAGGGGAGGCCTGTGTGAAGTAGGGGGAGGCCTGTGTGAGGTAGGGGGAGGCCTGTGTGAGGTAGGGGAGGCCTGTGTGAGGTAGGGGGAGGCCTGTGTGAGGTAGGGGGAGGCCTGTGTGAGGTAGGGGGACGGCTGTGTGAGGTAGGGGGAGGCCTGTGTGAGGTAGGGGGACGGCTGTGTGAGGTAGGGGGAGGGCTGTGTGAGGTAGGGGGAGGCCTGTGTGAGGTAGGGGGAGGCCTGTGTGAGGTAGGGGGAGGATGGGGGTGTACTGTAGGGGGGAGTTTACCAATAAAACAAAGACAAACTGTATATATGAATTGCTATCCATTTAATATAATATTTACAATTTATTCACAGATGGTCTTCACTTACATCTAAGTTTCCTACTATATATAGTAATATATACTCGTTTATGTATACTATATATTTATACGTAGTGTTAGGCCAAATATACGATCTCTGCTAATATACTTAGGTCTCGGGATGGGCTCAGTAACTGAAAATAATCTCAATATTGTATAATCTACATCTTAATATCACACTCTGAGACATTTAATGATTACTTAAAACTATCACTTAGTAACGATTTTTCGCGACAATTGCTAAGGACTGGGTTAAGTAGTCATTAAATGAGTCTGAGTACAGCGTTTACATAATTAATTCATTTAATTATCAACTCTCATTATTGTTTATTTAGTATTTTCTGTGTACCAATTAAAACAGTTACATAATTTAACACTCAATTTAAAAATTATACATATAAAATGATTTGCGAACAATTACATTGTAAAGGCAGATATTACATTTCATAAATAACAAAATTACATTAAACAAGTACCGGTAACATCGGGTTTCTTTGACCCACATTCTACAACCAATAGGAATCCAGAATAAAACGTATATTAGTTTTTCATTGGTCTAAAACTTGGGTCAAAGTTACCCTCTAGGGTCAAAGAAACCCGATGTTACGGTAATTAATTTAAAAAGATCACATAACAAATGGTCCATGCCATGGTAAAAACATCTTTATTTACAAATACATAGAGTTGTTATTGCATTACATTCAGTATTTATATTTATACTACATAATTATACTTTGTACTGGTATCAGTGGTCGCGAGCCCATCCCTAATAACATATCGCCTACTTATATAAAATGGTATGTACAGCAGTCTTAGTCAAAATGACTATCTATATTTTTTTTAAGGAGGCAATATCACTACATAGTATAAAACAAAGTCGCTTTCTCTGTCTCTATGTCCCTTTGTAAAACTACGCAACGGATTTCGATGCGTTTTTTTAATAGATAGAGAGTTTCAAGAGCAAGGTTTATATGTATAATACTTGCATAATATATCACCATTGCACCCATGGGAAGCTGGGCTATATTAGCCACTATAAATAAAACGTATGTCCCATAAATCTCATCAATTAAATATTATGTTTGTGTGTATGTTTGTTACTCAATCACGTCAAAACGGCTGAAGGGATCGGGATGAAATTTGGAACAGAGGTAGATTATGATCTACAATAACACATAGACTACTTTTTATCCCACGGGAACGCGGACGAAGCCGAAAACAGGAGCAAGTTTGTTCATAAAATTATGGATCAAGGGTAGTCATAAAATAATAGACAGAGGTAGAATTTTGACACATTTTGTATGGAGCTTATGTTAAAATTCTACCTCTGGTAGGCAAATACTTTATAAGTGCTGCTATTTATAAGTGCTGCTAGTTAGTTCTATAAAAACTATAGATAGTCACTCCGGCTAAGTTAGCAGGAACTTTGTACAAGATTGTCACATGTTTGGGAGGCTGCGTACGGACATACAGACGTGAAAACTTAAATATGTAGTGTGTATATAAAATTGTAACTTAACAAAATTATAATTTCTTGATTGGTCAGTTAAATTACTTGGTGTAAGGGTGAACAATTAATGCATTTCTGTTGCAACTAATACTTATTATAAACTAGCTACTACCACGCATTTTCACTCGCTGCTCGGCTCCTATTGATAGTAGCGTGATGTTTTATACCCTAAAGCCTTCCTCGATAAATGTACTATCCAACACAAAAAGAATTATCCAATTCGGACCAGTAGTTCTAGAGATAAGCGCGTTCAAAGAAACGCAATTCTTTAGCTTCATAATCTAAAAAAAAAAAAAATACTAATATATAAAGCTGAAGAGTTTGTTTGTCTGCTTGCTTGCTACGATCAATAGGAGCCGAGCAGAGCGGGTGAAATCGCGTGGGAGTAGCTAGTATGTATTACAATATACATGTATATATTTATTCATGAAATATACTGACATAATTATTCACCCAACACAAAACCAATAAAAGATATATAAAAAAAGCATTAAAATCGTCTGTCTGTCTATAAACAACCTAATACATACATATACCAACTATTTAAGTGTGGAGATATATTATAATCTCCACAATATTGTCTGTTCTGAGAGCTTAGGAAGCGTTGGGGTTCAATTCCCGTGTGAGGCACGTTCCTATACTGGTTTGGGTCGGGATGGGTATATTTTGAAAACGGCGACGGGTGTATTAGTTGCCACGGGGGGGGGGGGGGGTAATTATAGATCATGAAGTTCTTTTATATATAATATGTAATTATAATATAATATTGATTCTTATATACAATTTTATATGTTAAAAACGCTAGTATGTTGTGATATACCAAATGTTTCATATATTATGCAACGTCACGCCTTTTATCCCGGAAGGGGTAGGCAGAGGTGCACATTGTGGCACGTAATGCCGCTATACAATATGCACAGGCTTTTCACCATTTGTGTTATAAGTCCCATGTAATAGGGGGACGGGGTACGGTGAGACAGAAAATAATAATATAAAGGAAACATATTTTTATATTGTATAAGTCGGTAAACGAGCAGACGGATCACTTGATGGTAAGCAATCGTCGCACATGAACACCCGCAACACTAGAGGAGTTACTAGTGCGTTGCTTGCCCTTAAATAATTATGGTATATCTTGTAATTTTTTTAAGGAGCGCAAATCATTCAGTTAATTATTTTGCTTTGGGCGAGGCGAGAGGGAGTGTCAGACTCTTACTGACTAAAATCCACCCCGTTCCTTCTCCTGCTTTTCGAGCCGGAGCCCCGGTAAACCCGCTAGGTAGTCCGCAGCTCCGGTTGTATATCTTGACATACAAGCGTATAATATATATATATATATGTTGCAATAGTGGCAACTAATAACCCGTCACTTAAGCACCATTACATTACCGGCTACACAACATATACAATGCGAATATCCTCCTATATATAGATATATTAAATTAATCATATTTTGTTTACTCACGTAACTGTTTGAAGAGGTAACTCGACTAGTTTCAGGCTACGTTGGGGGCTCATAGTTATGATAGTGGAAGACAGTCGTCTACATAAGAGGGGTTTGATGTTGTGGCGACAGATGACAAGTCACACATAATAGGGGGATTTATCCTGACGTAATCTCTATGAAAATCCCAACGAACAACAGTTGGGCAGAAAGCCCGCCACGCTGGAGATCGTAGTTTAGAATGAGATTTCCATTGAAACACTCTTCATTCACACATAAGAGAGCGTAATCTCTATGTTCAACGCTCGATTGGTTGATGCATTCAAGTCGGCCAATCATAGCGCTAAACGCGGTATCATTTCGATTTCATTAAACGTAAACAAAACTCATATTAAGAACACAGTTCTAATTAAAAAATATATATGTTGTGTTTGACACAGTTTAGCCCTTGGCATAGCTTGAAATTAGTCGAGTTCCTCGTCAAACAGTTACATGAATAACCGCCGTACTCAAGAATCATTTAATGGTTACTTAACCCAGTCCTTAGCAATTGTTTTCGAAACAAAGGAATAGTTTAAGTAATCATTAAATGTCTCTGAGTAGTTAAATATAATTAATTTAATAATTATACAAGTTATATATATGTATATAATTATATACTTATATACTAAGACTGTACATTATACCGATGTCATTTATACAAGCTTCAATATACAATAATTATTTAATTTCCATACTATATACTGCATGTAAAAAATATCACTAAAAATAATTAAACAAACAAAAAAATCTTCTGTATAATAGTAGGTATTTTTCAAAATATTTTACTATGGCAACACAATAGGAATTTATTGTAGTTTCTTTATATATATAATTTAGTATAGTATAACATATATATATGTATATGTATAATTGTTAGTATAAGTTATATCTAAGAGCATTTTATATAAACCAACTCGCCACTGGTCCTGCCGCCTTCAATATAAATTATACAGTATAATTATATATAGCTGTGAGGGGGTAGGCAGGACTGTAGCTTCACTCACTCATCATATATTTAGTATGTACACATAAATGCATCTTTTGTCATAGTATTTCAGTACCTTTTTATAGGAAATAACTCTCTATATCGCTGTCTCGTTCACACGTTTGGAAGTGAGAGAGACAGGTATATAGGTTACACAAAACCTAATGCCATAGTTTTGTTTCAGTATTTTTTTTTGTACAATATATCAGTGGTAGTATTTTAATGACAGCATATCAAAGTATACTAAACTTTAATTCATTTTCAACCTTCTACAGTTGCAATACGGTTGAAAATGTATTAAAAATTGCCATTTTACGATTTCAAACACATTTTGAACCTTATTCCACTGCGTTTAAGTTGAAAATTGCATTTTAGTATACTTTGATCTGCTGTATGTTTGTGCTAAGCATTTCAAATTTTGTTTTTTTAAATATGACCACTGACATATAGTTAGTATTTAGGAATTAATCTTATAGTCAAGTAAATACTAGTGTGTCGCGTTCGAAATGGGCGTGGTCTCATATTTAACTCATTTTCATTTAAAATAAAGATTATTTTTAGCCTTTTTTACATTGTATAGCGGCATTACGTGCCGTAATGTGCACCTCTGCCTACCCCTTCGGGGATAAAAGGCGTTGTGTGTGTATTTTCAATGCTATTTTGATTTTTAAGTTACATTCATAATATCAAGTTTAATATTCTGCGAGGCATAGTTCGCATAAATTGTATAAAAACTAATATACACATAAAATACTGTAATTTTTTGCCAGTGAAATTAAAATTGCTCTATATTGAAAACTTTACCAAATACCGGGTATAGTTAAATATCAAAACCACGCCCATTTCGAACCGCGACCAAATCTTGAATAAAGCGCGTTCTATTATTTTTGTTATAAATATAATTTCTATAACATTATTATTATTACATTTTCTTTTTCATATAATATGTAACATATTATACTTTAAATCAAACGAGCAGACGGATCACCTGATGGTAAGCAATCGACGGCAATGGACACCCGCAACACAAGCGCGTTGCCGTTCCGTTATAAAAAATATTTGACGTTATAAAAGTAAGCGTCCACAGGCCCGCATCGTACGCATCGCACGCAACAGATTTTAGTTTGTCTTGTATAGAAACTCATACAACTGCGTCCACTGATCCGCATCGTACGGACCGCATCATCAGCAATGCCTACATGCGATGCGTACTGATGACGTCATATGGAATGCGTGCGATGCGTACGATGCGGGTCTGTGGACGCTTACCTTTATTGGCGTATTTAATTGTAATTCGAGCTTCAGTATACTATGTTACATATTATAAATATATTTGTATATTGACTATGTCAGTTTGTCTATAACATATAACTATGCTTGTATTATTATTATTGGCACTGCGTAGCGTATGTATGTATGTTTGTACAAAGCTATTGGAAAAATATTAAATACTGTATTATCAACATAATATCTAAACAAATATTTTTGTTTCATTATAACTTTCGTGAGACATACTAAATTAATTATGATGTTATCGGCTTACTCACGTAACTGTTTGACGAGGAACTCGACTAGTTTCAAGCTATGCTAGAGGCTCATATTCATGAGCAGCATTCCGTTTTTCAAATACGCGATTCCAGACAGAGGGCGCGAAACTCGAGTCGCCAGTAGCAGCGACAATCGCCGCGTCGTGTGTCGCGGAATGCTGCTCAAGAATATGAGCCTCTAGCATGGCTTGAAACTAGTCGAGTTCCTCGTCAAACAGTTACGTGAGTAAGCCGATAACATCATAATTAATTCACGCGATATTGTTAATATTGTACCAATAGCTTTGCATTAGACTCGTATCGGTCAATATCGTATGACCACCAGTTTATAGTAACTGTTTTATTCTATGTATAATCTTAAAGCCACACTCAGAGACATTGAATGATAACTTAAACTATTCCTTAGTAACGATTTTGTATCGAAAACAATTGCTAAGGACTGGGTTAAGTAACCATTGAATGACTCTGAGTACGGCGGTAATTATTTTTTTATTAAATGTGTGATGTTAATGATTAGTACCTACTGTTTCATTGGCCACTAGATGGTGCCAATTTAGTGTCAGGTCAGATTTGTCCAATAAATTTGAGACATATAACTACACTTTGGAACGAGCAAATAGAGCAACGATGGGTCTGACCGACAGGCAGACAGACTTTTTTAATATTATGATATTTGCTTTGACGTTCAAAGTGATTTATCGGTCTATTTAAATTTTGACTTTGACTTTGAAATAATTTCTAAACCCCGCACTCAAGAGTAATTTAATGGTTACTTAACCCAGTCCTTAGCAATTGTTTTCGGAACAAAATCGTTACTAAGGAATAGTTTAAGTATTCATTAAATGTCTCTGAGTGCGGCAGTTAGTGTCAAACCATTTAATACATAATGTATAACAGCTACAGTGAATAGACAAATCAGACCACGAAATTAATTTTAACGCCATCTAGTGACCAAAAAAGTAAGTACTCTTTTACTTATTATAAAAAATGTTTCAGTTTACTATTCAATATAAATATAAGGCAACTGAATATGACCGGTGATCATACTGAACTACATATTTGTATGTTTGTACGTCATATTATAAACATATTTATGCTGTATAGCTACATATACTATATGTATTTATTAAGCTGGGTACTCATTTACCGTGTAGCATGTAACGTAGTAGATACAGTTTTTTTTTATGGAAAAGGTGGCAAACGAGCATACGGATCAAGAGGTGCAAGAGGGACGGAGCTATGTAGGTTGTATAGCTCCGTCCCTCTCGCACTGCTCAATGATCGACCATTCTGACACAATTGTAATAGCAGACTAAGGCCCCTGATTGTAAGCGATCAGTGCCGCCAATGTACACCCGCAACACCAGAGGAGAAACTGGTGCGTTGCCGGTGTTTAAAAAGAAGTATGCTCTTTTATTGAACTACCCACTTGCAGGTTGATACTGTATCTGATACGTTACGTTAAGTGAGTGCCCAGCTTTAGATCATATTCACATTGACTGAGCAACACTTTTTTTTTTAAGAGGGGAAAATCATCCCATGACTTCTGCCGCCTTGGGCGAGGCGAGAGGGAGTGTCAGACTCTTACTGACTAAAAACCACCCCGTTCCTACTCCTGCTTTTCGAGCCGGAGCCCCGGTAAACCAGCTAGGTAGTCCGCAGCTCCAGACTGAGCAATACTTATGAATAGAATCAAATATATGTCACTATAGGATTTTTCATCATTTAGTAATGATAGTAAGATTTGGTTCGTTGATCGAGTGCGACTGCCAAGCAAGAGATCCCTGGTCGAGCAAAGTGTTATATTAGTTAAATTAATGCTTTTTATTTTTATCTTATAAATATTCTCCCCTAGACAAAAGCCTGACAACACTTGCCCAACCCGAGAATCAAAGCTGACATCATTATCTCGGCAGTCGCTCTTGCGAACACTCGACCAATGAAACAGTCATAAGTTGAAAAAAAAATGTTACCTACAGTGTTAATTTTTTTTAATAATATAAAATGTTTTGCCTGTCATATCTCACAACGATACAAATAAATAGTTTTTATATTTTTATAATAACGTATCGTGAGACATACTAAATTAACTAAAAATCACGGTTTACTAACGTACATTAATGGAGAAAAGCTCTACTAGTTTCGAGTCACAGAGGGACTCTTCATCATGAGCAGCGTGTGCAGACGGCGATGTCACACAGCCTACTTAATTTACATGAGTAAACCGTGATTTTTAGTTAATAAACTATTTTTCTTTCTTTCATTCATTTGACATATATATTTTGCCCAGTCAATGTGAACATCTCTAATCATACCGCCGTACTCAGAGTCATTTAATGGTTACTTAACCCAGTCCTTAGCAATTGTTGTCGGAACAAAAATCGTTACTAAGGAATAGTTTAAGTAATCATTAAATGTCTCTGAGTGCGGCCGTAAGACAGCTATTTACCAAGTAACCGTTGGAATGTACAATGTACAATATATTACACAATGGTTTCTATATACACTTCTTTATATAATCTATGTATATTATATAATTATTGTATAATAGGGATGATGACTAATTTCTCTTATAAAGTCTCTCAGTTAGATTAATATTAAAACATTAGACACATGTATTTTTCTTTTCATACGGAAATAAATACTTTCGACGATATAATATGTTTTTTTTTTTTTACATTTAATGGGCCGCTATCTCGCCTGATGGTAAGTGATGATGCGGCCTACGATGGAGCACGTCTACCCATAAGCAACCTATTCACTCGGGCCTTGAAGACACCCAGGTTATACCCATCAGGAAACACAGACTCCGGCAAGGAGTTCCACTCCCTAGCAGTTCGCACAAGGAAGCTTGCAGCGTAGCGCTTCGTGCGTGTTGGTTTGAAATATCATATTTAAAATATAGACCGTCGTAAACTTAAATTCGTTTGTATCGACACATGACAAGTGACAGATGACAGAAGTCGCACATAGACGATCGACGAACAAATCAACGGATGACGTCATAAACCATACATCGCACATGTGAAGTGTACATGCGAATAAACATGGATAGACAATCCCAACGAACTACAGTTGGGCAGAAAGCTGCCAGACACGATCACCGCCTGGTCGGAGGATACTGCTTTACTTAGAGAACTTTACTCTCTGTTCCCTAAAAGTATTATTTCCCTAAAAAATACATGTCTAATATTTTTTCACCACCTAACTGAGGGGACTAACATCCGTGTCCACCAAACGACCCCCTAAAAAGTCACTTAACTATGAGTTTCTTAGCATGACGTGGCACCTAAACTAACTTATTTATACTGCTAGGTGTCACATATATATATGTTGGTGGAAACGGATCATCATCCCTAGTATATAATTCTATTATATGTATAATGTATAATTATTATATATGTATAACGCTGCCGTTTAAGTTTCCCTGTTGCTAAAGCGACATATATATATGTATATGTATGTATATATATAGTTTTGAACTCTCATGTATTGCTATGTTTTCAGTTTTGTGTTGTTGTTGTATAAAAATATATTTTTTGTTGTATAACTTTCGTATATACATAGTGTTACAAGATATATAGGAGATTTTCTATATGTTTAGGATATGTAACTGATTTATTGATGTTTTTTAAAATAAAATGATGTATTTAGGCATCGCATAACACCTGAGCCCCGGTGTTACGCGATACTTAATACTAGAAAATGTCGTAGCTGGGCTCTTGCTACGAAATTATAACAATAAACTTTTCTTTTATCGACCTAACAAATCAATACGTGTGATTACACTGTGTAGCGAATTCGATTCGCGCACGGAGCAAGTCTATGTGTGATCCACAAATTGTTGTTTCGGGTCTGTGTGTCATGTGTATGTGAACTTGTATGTTTGTAAACGCACACACGACACAGGAGAAATATCTTGTTTTGAAAAGACGTCTTTTCTCCTTATGTAGTTTACTAAAGTCTTATTGAGTCCAATGTAATAGAGAATGAGCCGATCTCTATACACTAGACCCAATTCTACACTCCGTACTAACTACATAGGAATTATACGAAACCCGATTTTTAACAAAAGTCGCCCTCTATAAGTATTTTCTCCTGTATCGTGGGTACGTTTACAAACATACAAGTTCACATACACATGACACACAGACCTGAAACAACAATTTGTGGATCACACAAAGAGTTGTTTCGTGCGGGAATCGAACCCGCGACACGTTTGTACATCAGCTATCGTACCAATCGTGCAGTCTATTTAATCATTTGTCTTGTATAGTAGATCAGTTACATATCCTAAAGTGTGTTTTTTTTTTTGAGGGGGATACCACCCCGTTCCTTCTCCTGCTTTGAGCCGGAGCCCCGGTAACCTTTTACGTTGTCCGCAGCTCCGGATCCTAAAGTGTGTACCGTAAAACGGGGTGAATATGGATCGAGAGATGAATAGGGACAGAAGAAAGGTGAATAGGTACAGAGAAATTTTTCATAGTATCTATTCACCCCTCTTCTGTCCCTATTCACCTCTCGATCCCTATTCACCCCATTTTACTGTAGTGTATATATGTTGTAACACTGTGTATATATGTACAATGTATGTATGTATGTGTGTGTGTACTACGTGCGCGCGGAGTTGGCGGCGGCGGGCTTGGGGGGCAGGCGGGGGGCGCCGCTGTAGGGGGGGGACATACCATGTATTAGTATATTACTTTATATGTATATGGGTGAAGTAGTAAAGTTTAATATTATGGTACATTCATTCATTTTAAATTAAACTATTAATATTTTGAAAAAGTAACTGTTTTTAACTCCCTTAAAGGAAACTTATATAAATACTTATTAGAATAAGAGTTATTAAGTCTTTAAAGCCTTAAATAATCGTTTAACATTACTGTAATACTACAATGTTTCACAAAAATTACTGTACTTTTTACTGAGCTTATATACCATAGCTTTAAGTTCATAATAAAATATATTCTAATTCAAGAGAGTAAGTAGACAATGGGTGGCTATCGTATTTTTGCTCACGAGATGCCACAAATGTAGATTTTTTTGCTGTCTAATCTATGTCAAATATTGAACGTCCAATGATAGGACACTAGCTGATTACCTACTGGACGAAAAACGAGATATTCACATTGGCGCTACGCAACGTCACGCTTTTTATCCCTGAAAGGTAGGCAGAGGTGCACATTGCAGCACGTAATGCCGCTATACAATAGAAGGCGCAGTCCCATGTAATAGGAGGCGAGCTTATTACCATGTACTGGGCGCAACTCCAGACTCCGTGCTACTATTGAGAATTTTTCAAAAAACTGAAAAAATCTCACTTTACTTTACCCGACCTGGGAATCGAACCAAAGCCGGTCTATCTAGACTAATACTATCTGGTGAGCAAAATTACGATAGCCTCCATTAAACATGAATGAATGTACTATAATATATAACAAGTAAATATTATATATTTATATATAACTCACGTGTTATTGTGCCTCCGCTGCAGTATAGTGGAGTGTGCGGGGCGCAGTAACTCGGGCGGGGGCGCGGGCCGCGGCGGCAGCGGGGGCGGCGCCCCCGTCGCGCACACGCTGCCCGCCCCCGCCACGGGGGGCGCGGGCGCCGCGGGGGGCGAGCCCGCGCATACTGACGACTGGAAACGTGGATATAGTTGGTTAAGTCAATGAGTGTGAGTGTGTAGACTCCCATGTGATTGAGTACTAAACTTCACGTAGATTCAGATTTAAGTATTTTTAATAAACTAATCGTAAACTTGGAATTTTTGTTTTGAATTGTTGTTTTATTTTCTCTTACGTAAGAATCTTCTATTAACAACAACAACCCACAAAAAAAAGAATTAACGAAATCTGTTCAACTTTTACCGTGATTTGTTATAGTAAATTAGTTATTAGTAAGATTTTCAGCGATTCTATAGACAGCGATAGTATAGATATTATGACGTATTTCTGAAGTTTAGTAGTATAATTAGCAACAACACAATAATATATTGAGTATACGTACGTGCGGTAGCGGCGTGGGGGGCGCGGCGGAGTCCCGGCGGCGCCGCGGGGGCAGCGGGGGAGGGGTGCCGCACGACACCGCTGGGGGGATACATTACATTACTTACTGCTCACTTTTTTAAAAAAAAAACCCCTGCGATTTTATCCAGATATACGACATTCAGACCCGAAACAACAATTTGTGGATCACATAAGGAGTTGCTCCGTGCAGGAATCGAACCCACTATAAGTTGCACGGTAGCCAGTTGCCCAACCACTGCGCTAACCGTGTAATCAAACATCCTCTCTTACATGTATTCATCATCAACAGCTTATAAGTGTCCACTGCTGACCAAAGGCTTCTTCTCACACGGAGAAGGTTTGAGCATTAATCACCACGCTTGCTCAATGCGGGTTGGCGATTTCAAACTTATATTTAGAAATTATAAGCCCAGGTTTCCTCACGATGTTTTCCTTCACCGTTTGTCAGTGGTGTCTAAATAATCTTAGATTTATTCAATTATATCATAAATAACTTGTGCCAGAGGCTTCACTCATGTTCCCGTGGGATATAAAATTATTTATGTGTTATTCTAGACTATAATCTGTTCCAAAATCCATCTCGATCCCTTCAGTTGAAGTTTTTGAAGTAAAGGTGTACCAAACAAACAGACAAACATTCTTAATACTTTTAAACCTTAACTTGCATGAAATGAACAATAAATATTTTCTTAAATTAAGCATATGATGTATTAAGTAAAAATTATGTATATAGTATGTATGTATACTGACGTAGATGCGGGGTGAGCGGGGGCGCGGGCGGGGACGGGGTGGGGGCGCCGCGCCACTCGAACTTGAACGCCACGCCGCCTCTACTGCGGGACAGACAGACATGTTACTTATTTATTATAATCACAATAGTACAATGTTACACTAATGTGAACCAATGCGTTTCATATTTGATACAACTTGAAAAAGTATCTGCCACGGCTTCAATGGGAGGTAGTGTTGGGTTTGAAGATTACAATAGTGAAGAAATTTTGTTGATTCAACTTGAGAACATAAGAAGTTAATTAAACATTGACTCTACTCTGCATAAAGTGGTTTATAAATACGTACGATGCGTTTTCATTGACGAAGTGACAGAGACAGTGAAAGAGACAGCTCTTTCATAACAAACTTACAAAGATATATTTTTGTATGATAAAAAATATTCATAATCAATAATTTATATTTACTATTGTAATCTTCAAACACAACACTACCTCGCATTAAAGCCATAGCAAATAGTTTTAAAGCTCCTTATATAATACATTTATTTATTTATTTATTTATTAATAAAGGTTTACCAACAGCTTCTGTATACATAATAATAAGTGCAGTAAATACATATCAGTTTTGGACTTATACAGTCGCCAATTATAGGCTAACCAACATTTAATATTAAGTGATAACTTAAAACTAAGAGAAATATAAATTATTTTTTTAGAAATAAACTACTTTAAACTTAATACAATGAGCAATAAAGAAAAAAAAATATTTAATAAGTATGTTTGTACCTGTCGGCGGGTAGATGCGGGCTGGCGGGCGGCTGCGGCGCCGGCGACCGCTTCGGGGACACCGCCGGCATCCTGCACCATACAACATATTATACTATACTCTCTGCTCACTGGACCACTTATATATTTTTTATGTTAAATGGGCCGACGTTTGGCCGCTATCTCGCCTGATAGTAAGTGATGATACTATATGATATGATATGTTACTTATACGGGTAGTTAAGCGGTTGTTACTGGCTGTGGATGTAATGTGTTCACTATCACAGGTTCTAATCCTGCACAGCACCACTCACAGACCTCATGATAAAAGTAATAATAATAGTGGTCCCTAACATACCAAGAAAAAGTTCCCTCTCTTGAAAAAATAATGATTAAACGCATTATTTATATAATTTAACGTAATATGTTTAACGTACTTATAACGATTAAATAACACTGTTTAACTATACATTTTAGTTACATAAATAGTACCCTTAGTACGAGTTTGCTTTACGTTTAACTAAATCGAAATGAGAGCGCGTTAGGAGCTCTGATATTTGGTTTATTCAAGCCAGTCAATCGGAGCGTCGAATACGCTCTCGTTTCTATCTTATTAAACGTAAAACAAACTCTTACTAAGGTCTCACAACATTTGTGTGATCCACGAATTACTGTTCCATGTCTGACTTTGTCTAAGGGTGCTTTTCCACCAAAGATGTGCTATGTAGCTATGTTATGAAGATGTAATAGCTAAGCTGTGAAACTATGTGACCGTTTCCACTGATACTAAGCTATGTAGCTGTGCGAGGAAGATGTGCAGCTCGAGTATGCGATTTATCGATAGTAGAGAAACCTTCCATAACACCACATCTTTCCATATAAAAAACATATCTTAATTGAGTCCATTTCCACCAGTGCCAAGCTACGTATACCAATAACTATGATTGGTGGAAGCCACAGCAACGTAGCATAGCACATCTCTGGTGGAAAAACAACCTGAGTGTCATCAGTGCTATCGATGAGAAATTCCTGACAGGGAGACATTTTAACTAAAAAACACCTCGAAAGCTATTGAAAAACAAATTCAAGAAGAATATTTCTCCATAATCTTTATATTATTGCAGACTTATAAAATACAATATTTACCAGAAAATCAGCAAAACTTATACGTATATAACACAATAAGGTAGTGAACAAAGTATAGATATATATAGTATGACAGTAGACAGTAGAGCCACCAAACTGTCCACTGCGCGGTGCGAGTGTTGCGGCGCGACAGACCAACAGACGCGCCGACTACGACCGCGGTAGATAACTGGGCAGGGGGCCGCAACATACATTGGGACGATGTTGGATGAAGTTTGGTTTTAAACTCATGAGATATAGTAAATTTATTTAATTCATTTATTTATTTATTTACTATAGTTATTGATTAAATTTTTAAATATTTAACACATTCAACGCCGTGGGGGGCAAAAATGACCGGCGCTAGCGGAGGATTTGCCTTCAACAGGTTTTTGTTGGCAGTCAAAGTATTAATTAAAAAATATATAAACATTTAAAAATATAAAAAGCAGTAGCCCACTAGTCAAAGTCCATAAATCCAAGCTACCGGCGGTCAGGGCTCAAGAGAGAGGAATTTCCGGACAATACGCGCCGTGTCCAGAAGTACTGCCTTCTGCATCAGGCTCTTGATCCAACCATCTAACGTTAGCCTACTCAGGTGTTGGTCGAGGCTTTTGGCTATAAGGCCATTGGCAGATACGACTAACGGCACAATGATTGCTGAATCTACATCCCACATGTCGACAACCTCATGAGCTAAATCAAGATATTTACTGGCTTTATTTATTTCAGCTTTCACAAAATAGTAAATTAATGATTATGTTATCGGTTTTATCGCGTAACCGTTTTACGAGGAACTCGACTAGTTTCAAGCCATGCTGAGAGAACAGCGAGTAAAGTTCTTTAAGAAAAGGAGGATTCTCCGACCAGGCGAGGACTTATAACTTAAGGTATTGGCCATAGAAAGGTCAGAATGGGGAAGATTGGAGGTCTTTGCTAAAAAATGGACACGCAGAAGTGGAGAAAGAACGCAATGTAAAAAAGCCTATAAATAAATGAGTATGTCTAGTGAATATTTCCCCATGAAAATGTTGGCCATCTCTCTAGTAGCTTCACGTTACATAACAGACGTGCATGCTGTGTAGTAACCCGACACCTGCCATCTGCGCGATAGCCCATGTATCTCGCGGTATTTTGGAGGTCAGGCTATGTACTATATGTATATATACATTGTCGAATATATTTGTGTTTATATGTTTGTTAATGTTAGTTCTAGATCGATCGATATTATTTGATAATTTTATTACTGGTAAAAAAATATCATGGTGGAAATGGACTCAGCTAAACTATGTTTTGTAAATGGAAAGATGCGCGCTATAGGCTCTATATGGAGAAAAACAGTCTTGAAAACCGTGAAAAATTTGTTTTTGGTAGAATAGAGAGAGAATAGATAATAGAAAATAGAAACGTCAAATTGAATTGTCCGTTAGTCTGTCTGTCGGTGAAGCTAGGTGCTCGTTCCAAAGTGTTGCTTCGAATGGAGAAGAACGAGCAAGAAACTTCATCGTTACTCTTTTTGAAAAAAGTTTGTCCCTAAGGTTTAATTAATGTCTTTTTCATCATCATCCGTATAAGGCCTGTTGATGTACTAGAGACAATAAGAATTATTATATAATGTGTATGTACGTACTTGAAGAGTTCATGTTTGGGGCTGGGCTGCGGCCGGTCGGGGGGCTCCGGCGGAGGCTCGCACGTAGACGACGCTGGAATACAAATGATAATATTGGATTATGTATGTTATTTTGGCACTAAATCTTTAAAATATTTTAACAGATGCTACATCACGATAGCCACCTTAGTATTCTCATAAAGCATTAACTGTTGGCTAGAAAATAAATTATTTCGAATTGTCAATACAATAAATTAGTCACACTTTCGTTAATGGATTTTACGGTGACAACGTGACGTCAAAACATAGTATCATACAGTACCCTTAATATGAGTTTGTTTTACGTTTAAAGTAATAGAAACAAGAGCGCGTACGGCGCTCTGATTGGCGGGTGGAATAAAGCAACAAATCAGAGCGCCGAACGTAAACTCGTACTAAGGGTACTGAATTCATAGAAAACTATAGATTTTGACAACTCGAAATAAGTATAGAATTAGACTAGTTATCAAGTAAGCAATAAATAACTGATCTTAATCCAAAATCTCAGAGAATACTAACTACTCTTTTTTTAACGAAAGTCTATTTTAAAGTACATTTAATTAATAAAATAATATAATAATGTATACTCACGTATGTAGGAGTGCGAGGGGGAACACGGCCGGCGGGGCGGCGCGGGGGGACGGTCCGGCTCCCCGCGGGGTAGCAGGGGGGGAACTCGCTCCTGCTGTAGGGGAAGACATAAATAATTTAGTTATTGTTGTTATTAGTAGACATCATCACATCAGTCACATCAGAAAGTCTCTTTTCTTTCCAACGAGTCACCAAGATCTCTCCTAGTGGATTCTCCAGGTTCAAGACTGAACAGGACAATTTCTTTAAATGGCAATAGAAGACTGTTGAAGACAACACCGCCTTTAACGTAGGTGATCCCCTAGTCAGTTTAGGGGTCTACTTCTTATGCATATCGCACACCTAGTAAAATACTGGCACATTTACGGTTTTCATAGTTTACCTGACTTGTTTAGTTTACTGACCAATGAACCGTTGTTTTACGTACGGGAGGGGGGGAACTACAATAATGATATAATGACACTTACGACCTCTCTCAAATAATACGGAAATAAATAGATTAATATGCACTTTTAAACACGTAACCCATATAAAGTCAATTACGCATTTTTTGTAGATGTGCCAATATATTACTAGGTGAGCGATATAATCGTCTGCATTGGTTTCACTCAGTCAGTCAGTCAGTCTAGTATATATAATGTATAGTTACCGGGTCGGGTCTCCGTGGCGCGGTGTGTCCCCTGGTGGAGTAGAAGAGGTCGGCGTCCACGATGGGGTTGCGGGGGGACAGCGTGCGCCGCTCGCACGACGACCATTGTCTGGGGGGAGAAGGATTCTAGTTAGTAGATAGTATAGTACGGATGTACAGACAGTTCACTGTTGTCTAGTTTTTAAGAGGATCAGAAAAGAATGGCCGTATTTTACCAAACCGTTTACGAGCCTCTAGCATGGTTTGAAACTAGTCGAGTTCCTCGTCAAACAAATATGTGAGTAAGCCGATATAGCATGATAATTAATTTAGTATGTCTCACGAAAGTGACGTGAAACAACGCTTGCGTTGTGTATCGTTGTGTGAGTGAGGTTACCGGAGGCCCAATTCCCTTCTTTCCAATCTTCCCAATCCCCGATTCCCGAAAAACAACCCTTAAATTCCTAACCCCCAAAAGGCCGGCAACGCACTTGTAATAAATACTTCTGGTGTTTCAAGTGTCCATGGGCGGCGGCGATTGCTTACCATCAGATGATCCGTCTGCTCGTCTACCATAAAAAAGTTATAATAAGGTCCAAAATTAAGACTTTGGAGATAAGATTGGTTGTTAATTTCCGATGGCAGGTAAAACTGCCTTATATTCGATATTATTAACGCTGACTTATGTATGATGTATGAATAAATCAGCAAAAATGGATAGAATAACATAGTAATATAATGTAGAATAGTAATAGTTAGTACTCACCGGTCGTGTCGCGGCGAGTGTCTGTCTCGGGGGGAGGGGGGCTCGTCTTTCGTGCTGTTCCTTGGGTAAACATTATATAAATGTGTTAAAATTTTTAGAAATATAGTACATATAATAAAAAGCAAAAATACAGGTTCTAAGCTTTTTTCGTTGTACAAAAGCAAATATATATTATGTTTAAACAAAACATTGCGTTCAGTACCCTTAATAAGAGTTTGCTTTACGCTAAAAGAAAACGCCGAACGCACTTTAGCGTTGATCTCGTTAAACGTAAGTTAAACTCGTACTAGTTCTTAGGACAGTTACTTAGAACTTTAAACTTAAATGCGCAATACTTTCAATACATTGAGCTTAACATTTTTTTTGAAGATTGATTAAAAAAAAAACAAATTGATACATTTATGTGGTGACTAGTAATTATTGAAGGATATTTAAATATTTTATTTTTATCACAATGCTTAATGCGTGCTTTCGCATTATCAGCTATTAGCAGCGAGACGATAAATATAAAACTAATGAGTATACAAAAATAGTTTCTTTGGGAAAGTTGTTTGTAATCATGAGTACAATCACGTGTTTAAATATCGTTCACTAATTTATCTGTCACCCTATATACTATAGAATGTAGTATTGCACGTACTTGTGGTTGTGGTTGGGCTTGTTCTTGTCGAAGAACAGCAGCTGCGACAGCTGCGACAGCGAGCCGCGCTCCAGCCGGGGACTCACCAGCTCCTGCTTACTGCCCGACACTGCCGCCGACAACATAATATTTATTAATATTATAACTTCAGACGTGATATTTACTATGTTTATTTATATCTATGAGTTGAGTATGAGTGAGAAATATCGGAAACTCATAGATATAAATAAACATGGTAAATATCTTAAGTTCTAATGTTAGTGTTAGTGACCATGCCAGTTTAAATACTAATATTTACATTTATAAATATAATACTAATATTATTTATAAGTCGGGTTTTCCATCCTGCCGCTATAACTCCAGAACGCACGAACCGATTTCCACGGTGTTGCATTCGTTGGAATAAGGTCTCCGTGAGGTTTATATCAAAGAAAGTTCAAGAAAAATTTCAAGAGAAAAAATTATTGGGGGCGAAACGGAGTTCGCCTGGTTTGCTATACCTTATGCGCTGTAACAAGGTGCGGCTGACAGATGCCAGTATGACGTTGACGTCTCTCTTTAGGGATGGACATTAGAAAAATCTTTTTTTATCGCTATCGATACTCGCAGCATACATTTAATTCTCTTGAATTTTTTTATTAAATGTGTGTGTAATTTAGTTGTGCAGTCTAACAACGTGTATATACTTGTCAAAATAAATATTTTATGACCGAGCCCTGAGGTGTTTCAGAGTTTCAGTTTTACAGAACCGTGAAGAATATAAGTATATATTAGTTTGTATATGTTACTAAAGCAACCACGATCTTTCAGATTAAGTACCACCACGCATTATCAAAGGCGCCGGAAATGTCTACTACATATTTGTGCCCAGATAAAGTCACTGTGGTTCGGGCAAAGAGAGCCGCGTCTACAGTAGATTTACCCACATAATTAAAGGTTTTTTAAGAGTGATAATTGAACGACGTTTTTTATTCTAAAAAAAGTATCGACTGCCTATCCATCGTAAGCAGTACATCCCATCACTAAACACGACTATGGCTTTACGTTATACGCATAACTCTTTACTTTATTTTTCATTTCATTAGATTTTATTTAAAGACTAGAACATTCCGGTTGGTTTTAATTTAATTAACTACACTTCTGAATGATTTAACATAATAGGAATGTGATACAGTTAAAATAGTAAGGCATAATTTTTAAATCGCAGCAACTTTCAAGAGTGGTACGAAACGTTACTGAATCTGTCAGCCGCACCTTGTTACGGCGCATAGGGTATAGTTATATATAAGATCGACATGTTTATTAAAACCAGTTTAGAAAACAATTACACAAGTTTCATAATACTTGATATACTGCCGCACTCAGAGACATTTAATGATTACTTATACTAATCCCTAGTAACGATTTTGTTCCTTCCGATTCTTCGATTCGTTCTTCGAATTTATTCGATTGCTGAGGACTGGGTTAAGTAATCTTTTTTTTTCACATTTATTCTATACTAATATATTATAACGCTGTAGCTGTTTTTATTGACTGTTCGGCTCGAAAAGCAGGAGTAGGAACAGGACCACCCTGTTCCTACTCCTGCTTTTCAAGCCGGAGCCCCGGTAACCTGCAAAATCTTGTACGGCTACATATGTTCTATTGGATTTAAAGTGTGGGCTCGCCATGCTTCGGCACGTGTGGTATAACACCACCACCACCAACTTGTGGGTGTCCATAGGCGGCAGTGATTGCTTACCATCAGGTGATCCAGTCAGTAGCCAGTCGCTGTTGATTTGCATTAGTTGTTTAGTTACAGAGACAATGCGTTAGATTATGAATATGTATCTAATTACATAGTAGTATACCAATGAATGACTCACATAGGTCGAGCGGCAACGACTGCAGCGAGCCCCCGTCCCACGTGCTGATACTGGTGGGGGATATCTGGGACGTCATACCTGGGGGGGAGACATACATGTTATTTATTTATTTATTTATATATGCTTTATTGTACACATTTAAGTAGCCTAGGTTACATACATTTTAAGTAATATGCGTACAATGGGCGGTCTTATCACACAATGGTGATTTCTTCTAGACAACCTTTGGATCATTATACAAGAGGTAAAGAAAGATAAAGAAAAAACATTATTTCAGCAATATTTTTCGACACATTACACATTATTCCAAACTTATAATTAGATATTATAAGTCCAGGGGGCCTACTCCGGTTCTCGAATCCGAAGTTTCGTTTAATCTTCGGACGTACGTTTTATTGATTTACTAATAGAATTACTTGAAATAACGTTTTATTTTTAATTTCATATCAAATATTATTTATTTATCTTCATTTTATTCGTTCAGTTTTATTCACAAAAGTACGCAATAAATAGAATTGTAGTATACAATGTGGGAAGTTTCAGACGAAACTTCGTTTTTCGTTGAATTAGAGTAGGCCCCCTGGTTTCCTCACGATGTTTTCCTTCACCGTTTATCAGTGGTGTCTAAATAATCTTAGAAAGTACATATAACTTGGAAAGTCACTTTCGTACTTTTCGTTGGTAGGTTTCGAACCGGCACTCTCATGCATGAGAAGCGGGCGTTTTAAACCTTCGGGCTACCACGACATGATATGTATAGTATAGTCTAATAGTCTTCTACTAGCAGTCTAGTGGTCTACTGGTTTACTGGTCTACTAGTCTACTCGTCTATCGGTCTATTAGGTATACTGACTTCTAGTATGTGTGTATAGAGTCACAAGTCTTCTACTACTGGTGTACTGGTCTACTAGTCTACTGGTCTACTAGACTATTGGTCTACTGGTCTACTAGTGTATAGTGTACAGTATACGTACTCATGGTGTCGTCGGAGTGCGAGGCGGAGGAGGACATGGAGGACGCGCAGGAGTTGTTGGTGGCGCCATCGTATGTATAGTGTAGTCTACTGGTCTACTGGTCTACTAGTGTATAGTGTACAGTATACGTACTCATGGTGTCGTCGGAGTGCGACGCGGAGGAGGACATGGAGGACGCGCAGGAGTTGTTGGTGGCGCCATCGTATGTATAGTGTAGTCTACTGGTCTACTGGTCTACTAGTGTATAGTGTACAGTATACGTACTCATGGTGTCGTCGGAGTGCGAGGCGGAGGAGGACATGGAGGAGGCGCAGGAGTTGTTGGTGGCGCCATCGTATGTATAGTGTAGTCTACTGGTCTACTAGTCTACTAGTGTATAGTGTACAGTATACGTACTCATGGTGTCGTCGGAGTGCGACGCGGAGGAGGACATGGAGGACGCGCAGGAGTTGTTGGTGGCGCCATCGTATGTATAGTGTAGTCTACTGGTCTACTGGTCTACTAGTGTATAGTGTACAGTATACGTACTCATGGTGTCGTCGGAGTGCGAGGCGGAGGAGGACATGGAGGATGCGCAGGAGTTGTTGGTGGCGCCATCGTATGTATAGTGTAGTCTACTGGTCTACTGGTCTACTAGTGTATAGTGTACAGTATACGTACTCATGGTGTCGTCGGAGTGCGACGCGGAGGAGGACATGGAGGATGCGCAGGAGTTGTTGGTGGCGCCATCGTATGTATAGTGTAGTCTACTGGTCTACTGGTCTACTAGTGTATAGTGTACAGTATACGTACTCATGGTGTCGTCGGAGTGCGACGCGGAGGAGGACATGGAGGATGCGCAGGAGTTGTTGGTGGCGCCATCGTATGTATAGTGTAGTCTACTGGTCTACTGGTCTACTAGTGTATAGTGTACAGTATACGTACTCATGGTGTCGTCGGAGTGCGACGCGGAGGAGGATATGGAGGATGCGCAGGAGTTGTTGGTGGCGCCATCGTATGTATAGTGTAGTCTACTGGTCTACTGGTCTACTAGTGTATAGTGTACAGTATACGTACTCATGGTGTCGTCGGAGTGCGACGCGGAGGAGGATATGGAGGATGCGCAGGAGTTGTTGGTGGCGCCATCGTATGTATAGTGTAGTCTACTGGTCTACTGGTCTACTAGTGTATAGTGTACAGTATACGTACTCATGGTGTCGTCGGAGTGCGACGCGGAGGAGGACATGGAGGATGCGCAGGAGTTGTTGGTGGCGCCATCGTATGTATAGTGTAGTCTACTGGTCTACTGGTCTACTAGTGTATAGTGTACAGTATACGTACTCATGGTGTCGTCGGAGTGCGAGGCGGAGGAGGACATGGAGGATGCGCAGGAGTTGTTGGTGGCGCCGCCTGCCTCGTGGGCCGCGCGACGGGACACCTTCAGCGGCTTCGGGGACAGCTCCGGGTACTTGCGGGGCTGGAAATAAAAAAAACATTATGAAGTGCTCTCAAACAGAAAGTCGACCTCACAGAAAACCGACGTGAAACAACGCTTGCGTTGTGTTTCGTTGTGTGAGTGAGGTTACTGGAGGTCCAATTCCCCCCTTCCTAATCTTCCCCATCCCCATTCCCTAACAACAACCCTTAAATTCCTAACTCCCAAAAAGCCGGCAACGCACTTGTGCTCTTGACACATGTTGACGCCTCTAGTGTGTCAAGTGTTCATGGGCGGCAGCGATTGCTTACCATCAGGTGATACGTTTGCTCGATTACCGGCGTGTTTCATATAAAAAAGCGCTTGCCACGTTTTCAAACTCGTGACTATGGTTCCTAGTATTACTTGAAACTAGTCGAGTTATATTGTCGAATAGTTACGTTAGCAAACTAAACGCAAAATAAGAGCGTATTCGGCGCTGTGATTGACTGTTTCATTCGCGCTGACCAATCAGAGCTCTAAACGCATTTTGTTTTCATTCAACGTAAAGCAAAGTCATACTAAGGGTACTAGTCTACTAGTCTACTCGTCTATCAGTCTACTAAGTAGACTAACTTATGGTATGTACAGTGTAGTCTACTAGTCTACTTAGACTTAGGTTTTTTTGTATTTTTTTGATGGGTAAATCATCCTATGACTTATCCCGCCTTGGGCGATACGAGAGGGAGTGTCAGACTCTTACTGACTAAATACCATCCCGCTCCTACTCCTGCTTTGAGCCGGATCAAAAGGGTAAGGTACAATACTCACAAACTTGGGCAGCTGCTTGGCGAGTCGGGGTTCGATTTCTAAGCTCTTCGCGTACAAGTAGTTGGTGATCTCGTTGTCGTCCTTGCCGGGGAACGGATCCAGGGACTCTAGGAACGCCTGCAATACAACATATTATGCAATTATTATGTAGTTCATATATGTAAAAAGATATGATAATGTATTTTAGCAGCATGATTCTGTGACAATACATGACAAGTGACAGATGACAGAAGTCTTACATAGATCGTCTATGTAAGACTTCTGTCATCTGTCGACGAACAAATCAATGGATGACGTCATAAATCCTACATCGCATGATGTTTACATGCGAATAAACATAGATAGACAATCCCAACGAACTACAGTTGGGCAGAAAGTCCGCCAGACACGATCACCGCCTGGTCGGAGGATCGTACTCTTCTTAGGGAACTTTACTCTCTGTTCCCCAACAACCTTTAAATTCCTAACCCTCAAAAGGCCGGAAACGCACTTGTAACGCCTTTTGTGTTTCAAGTGTCCATGGGCGGCGGCGATTGCTTACCATCAGGTGATCCGTCTGCTCGTTTACCGACTTATACTATAACAAAAACGTTCTGTAGTGTAGTGAAGTGTCGTATAATGTGACTCACCCTCGTCTTGGGTTCGACAGTGAGGCAGTACGGCTGGTTCTGGTACTGCTGGATCTCGCCCGTGATCTCCGCCACCTTGCGCCGCTTCGAGAAGTTTATCAGCTCCGAATCGGGCAGGTAGTCTGGAAACATATTAAATTTCTTTAAAACAGGGTAGGCCAACAGGTCGATCGCGATCGATCGGTCGATACCGAGAGCATTTTTTTTTTAATTAAGAAAAACCTTCAAAATGTTTGGTACTAAAGTATGTGTACACATAAATATTTTGTATAATAGGTCGATCGCGAAGAACTTTTAGAAAAAAAAGTCGATCGCGAGTACATATAAGTTGACCATTTCTGCTTTATAGCTTGTTCGTAAGTAGGAAAGCCTAGGTTCTGTCCGCGGCTTTGGTCGTATTACTAGGATATAATTAGGTAAATGAATTTCTATGTATATCATATTTTTTTACGGTACAAAGTTTAATTACACTAATATTATAAATGTGAAAGTTTCTTTGTATGTTTGTCTGTCAATCACGCTGAAACTACTGAGCGGAATTTGATAGAATTTAGTACACAGACAGGGTATGAGCTGGCGCAAACGCGTATTAAGTCGCTAGACTAGTATTGAAATAAATTGACAATATTATATTTAAAATATATTTGAAAATGTCAATAAAATGGGTACTTTCTGCCATCAATACAAATTGTATGAGTATCTATTTTGATTACCCTTTCACGCAAAAAATACTGAAGGGATCGATATAAAATTTCTAATAGGGATAGATTATGGTGTGGAATATCAAATAGGCTACTTTTTATCCCACGGAAACGCGGGCGAAGCTAGTAAAATAAATAAATACTCACCTAGATTCCCCTCCTCAATATGCAGTATATTAGTTAAATACATGCCGAAGAACGGCACGCAAGGCGGGTTTATACTCCTCAGCTTCTCTTGATATCTTCTGAAATGGTCGGAGTTCAGTTCCCTGAACTCATCCAGGGCGCGGGACAGTCGAGGGGGCAGGAGTTGGAAGGTGGCTCGGAGCCGGTGGACGGAGGCAGACCCGCAGGCCGCCACCACGGCCAGAACCCCGTTGAAGTTGTTCAGCTGGCGTAATGCCACGCTCAGTTCTAAAACTCGGCACAGGACGCCGACCCGCTCTTCTAAGTTTTCGCTTTCGACTATCCATTTTTCCATCCAGCGTGTGAACTGAAAATTTGATATTTAAAGTTAGTCAAAGTCAAAATCATTTATAAACAAGTACTTCGAATCGTCAATATCAAAAAAATTTAATAGTCTATCAGTTTGTCTGTTTCTCGTCTCAAGATTTTTTTGTTTTGTTTTTGTTTTTTTTTTTTTAAAACGTTGCCCCACACTCGGATTTTCTCCTGTGTCGTGGTCAACACACAGTGGGTGCGTTTACAAACATACAAGTTCACATGCAAGTGTATATTCAAATGAAGAAGAACGTATATCATTTAATTTCATTTGTTTGTTTGAACGCGCCTAGCTCCGGAACTACTAGTCAGAATTGAATACTTATTTAGCGTATAATATTTAACAATACGCTGCGATCAATAGGAGTATTAGGAGTCGAGCAGCGGGTAAAATCGCGCGGAAGAAGCAAATTTTTTTTTTATTGTTTATAAGTGTGCGTGTGGCCACCAACCCGCTTACTTCCAGGACTGCTAAGCGAAGATGTGGCCGAAGATGTAGTTCATAAAAACAAGTACTTTGGATACGTGAACAAATAAATAAAAATAGTAACAGGTAAAGTATAGTCTGTCTGTCTGTCCGTTCCCCAGTGAACTTTTTTTTTTGAGGAGGGAAAATCATCCAATGACTTCTCCCGCCTTGGGCGAAGCGAGAGGGAGTGTCAGACTCTTACTGACTAAACACCACCCCGTTCCTACTCCTGCTTTGAGCCGGAGCCCCGGTAAACCCGCTAGGTAGTCCGCAGCTCCGGATCAGAATCTACTAGTTTACGTCTAGTATCTATTATCAAAGGTCACGTTACAAAACTCTGCTTTAAAACCTTTTTTATGCACTCCATACTATTACCAAAAGAATACAATGCAATAAAAATAGTACAAAATAGCCACTTTACTTTAACAACTCAATAACTTTAAAAAGGTAGTCTGCAGCTCCGGGCCCCAGTGAACCTAGCTGCTATCCCCAAGGTGGTGGTGACCCAAGTATGGCTACTCACGTTGGTGGTATGTTTGATGATCCGCAGCAGGTTGGGGCTGGTCTTCTCCTTGTCTTTCTTCGTCCACACCGCGCCCACCAGCTCCGACGGCTTCACCTGGAAATAATCATCATCATTATCAGTGGTCCACTGCTGGACTATGGGCCTCCTTTACATTAGAGGGGTTTGTTATAATCTCTACACTTAGCAGGGAAAATAATGGTTAAATGACCATCTATACCTATAAATATTTATTTTATTTTACACTTTATGTATATTCATACAAAGGAGGACTTAATGCCATGGCGTTCTCTACCAGTCAACCTTGGGGTGATGCAGAGAGACAACAGTAGGTGTAACAACAGGCATGTGTTGAAATATTAAAAGATAAATAAATAAATAAAAATAATAAATAAATATAACTTTATAAGTGGTAATTCATTCAAACATTTTGAATTAAAATCGGTTTTAAATTTTGGCCGTAAAGTGATAACATTTTTTTTTATTGAAACTGATCTTAGCTAGGGCTGGATATAAGACACCCGCGTGAAGACTAGCGCTATACTTACTTGTCTGTAGAGATGGAACTCGAGCAGCGTGAGTTGCCTGGCGAGCTCCAGCGGGTGCAGCGCCAGCGGGTGCCACGCGAACCGCTCGGGCTCCGCCACGTGCCGCAGGGGGGTGGGGGGGAGCCGGTCGAACACGTGCGACACAGACCCGCCCAGGGCCTCGCACTCCGTCGGGGGCTGGCTCTGGGACACGAAGCATTACGTCAGTAAACATCAAGTTAAAATATGAAGGAGAAAAAACATATTATGGCATGTATGTCCGTAATTATCTTGTGAATGGCTGAATCGATTCTGGTGCGGTTTTCAAGAACGTATATTTTGTTACATTACGCACCTGTTTCACCAACTCTAGATAAGGACCCGATATACTTATGTGTCACAAATCCCAAATTCCGACCTACATTTTAATTTACGAGCCGAGTTATTTTAGAACAGAGTAGGTGAGGGCAGTGGAGTCGCAATTACCCCCTTCCCATTCCCCGATTTCCCAACTATCCCTAAATTCCTAACTCCCAAAAGGCCGGCAACGCAATTGTAACGCCTCTGATGTTTCGGGTGTCTATGGGCGGCATCGATTGCTTACCATCAGGTAATCCATCTGCTCCTATTATGTATTTTATCCGCGATTATCTCATTTTCCACATAGGCCCTGATGATGACTACCGCTATGGTTCAGTGGCGGTGAGCCTAGTCTGCATACCAAAAATGTGTTTATTTTTTTTTTGTGTTTATGTTTAATTACTATTTAGGTTTTTTTTTTGTTTTTAATTGTATGTGTTTTGTTGAGAATTGTATTAGTTTTTAATTTCTTCTTTTGGCTGTATAACGTATTGGCGTAAGCTGTAATGTTATTATTGTAACTTTCGTGAGACATACTAAATTAATGATTATGTTATC
This sequence comes from Spodoptera frugiperda, assembly GCF_023101765.2. NCBI lineage: Eukaryota > Metazoa > Arthropoda > Insecta > Lepidoptera > Noctuidae > Spodoptera > Spodoptera frugiperda. The sequence goes on along the minus strand of NC_064232.1, from coordinate 310,317 downwards.
GGCTTACTCACGTAATGTTTTGACGAGGAACTCGACTAGTTTCAAGCCATGCTAGAGGCTCATATTCATGAGTAGCATTCCGCGACACACGACGCGGCGATTGTCGCTGCTACTGGCGATTCGAGCTACGCGCCCATCGCGCCCTCTGTCTGAAATCGCGCGTACTATCCGGCGCGCGGGACGATGTTGGCTCGTTAGACTCGTTCGCCTCATGAATATGAGCCTCTAGCATGGCTTGAAACTAGTCGAGTTCCTCGTCAAAACATTACGTGAGTAAGCCGATAACATAATAATTAAGCTGTAATGTTGTATTTTAATACCTTCCTTTGCAGCGTCTTGAGCACGCTCTGCACCCACTTCTTCATGGGCTTGCCGTCGACGGACTCGAGGAAGTCGCGCAGCCGCTGCAGCAGCGCCGGCTCGCGCTCGAAGTCGTAGAAGTGCTGGTCCACCCAGTGACGCAGCACGTTTATTACCCTGCCACATCAAATTATACTTTATCAATAGGAACTATTACTAATAGTATAAGCGCTGGCAACGTTTTTGAGAGAGCATTTCAAGAAGGCCAGTTTTTAGATATAGTATGTCTCTCAGTCTCCCAGACATCATACGGGCTATCTGGCACCTGGTAGTGGTTGCGTTCATCAGTGCGCATCGCATTTGTACAGGTAAAATTTCAATTTTTCAAACCATTTTAAGAAGTAATTTTTTATTATTATCTCTATATTTATTCAAAATCCTCTAAAATTACATTTTTAAATAGGTACTACAAAATAAAATAATATTTAAAAATATAAAAATAGGACCCGACCAGTAGCGGGAGCATGGTCCAAGCTACCGGTGGTTAGGGCTCCAGAGACAGAAACCTCCTCACAATACGTGCCGTTTCGAGGAGTACTGCCTTCTGCATCAGGCCCTTGATCCATCCGCCCAACCCCTAGCCTCCTAAGCCTATGTTATCAATAGGAACTGCTAATAATGTAAATATTGTATATATTTTACCCGGGGCTTCACAATACATCTACACATCAACAGCCTATAAGTGTCCACAGCTAACATCACTAATCTCACAAGAAGGTTTGAACATTAATCACCACGCTTGTTCAATGCGAGTTGGCAATTTCAAACTTATAATTACAAATTATAAGCCCGAGTTGTGTCACGATATTTTCCTTCACCGTTTGTTATTGGTGTCTCAATAATCTTAGAAAGAAACCTACTTTTCCAAGTTATATGTACTTTCTAAATAGTGAAAGGAAACATCGTGAGGAAACCTGGGCTTATAATTTCTTATCATAAGTTTGAAATCGCCAACCCGCATTGAACAAGCGTGGTGATTAATGCTCAAACCTTCTCCGTGTGAGAAGCGGCCGTGGTCACGTTCAGACTGTTGATGAGTTTAGGGGGCCTACTCCGGTTCTTGAATCCGAAGTTTCGTTTAATCTTCGGTATTATGTATGTATTTATTTATCTTCATTTCATTTGTTCATTTTTGGTCACAAAAGTTCGCAATAAATAGAATTGTAGTATACAAACTTGTTTTTCGTTGAATTAGAGTAGGCCCCCAGGTGTTAATCTAGTATTGCTTTCAATTGTACACACACCTGAACTTGACGGGCTGCTGGAACTCCTTGCGGTACCGCTTCCAGTCCTCGCGCGCCGTGTTCTTGCTTAACTTCAATCATTAATATAACATGTACATTGTATACACACCTGAACTTGACGGGCTGCTGGAACTCCTTGCGGTACCGCTTCCAGTCCTCGCGCGCCGTGTTCTTGCTTAACTTCAATCATTAATATAAGATGTACATTGTACACACACCTGAACTTGACGGGCTGCTGGAACTCCTTGCGGTACCGCTTCCAGTCCTCGCGCGCCGTGTTCTTGCTTAACTTCAATCATTAATATAAGATGTACATTGTACACACACCTGAACTTGACGGGCTGCTGGAACTCCTTGCGGTACCGCTTCCAGTCCTCGCGCGCCGTGTTCTTGCTTAACTTCAATCATTAATATAAGATGTACATTGTACACACACCTGAACTTGACGGGCTGCTGGAACTCCTTGCGGTACCGCTTCCAGTCCTCGCGCGCCGTGTTCTTGCTTAACTTCAATCATTAATATAAGATGTACATTGTACACACACCTGAACTTGACGGGCTGCTGGAACTCCTTGCGGTACCGCTTCCAGTCCTCGCGCGCCGTGTTCTTGCTTAACTTCAATCATTAATATAAGATGTACATTGTACACACACCTGAACTTGACGGGCTGCTGGAACTCCTTGCGGTACCGCTTCCAGTCCTCGCGCGCCGTGTTCTTGCTTAACTTCAATCATTAATATAAGATGTACATTGTACACACACCTGAACTTGACGGGCTGCTGGAACTCCTTGCGGTACCGCTTCCAGTCCTCGCGCGCCGTGTTCTTGCTTAACTTCTCCGCGTCGCTGCTCGCCACGCTCTCTATGCTCTCCGCTGTACGATTACACAACAATTATATTATATATAATTACTGACAACACAGCAGTAAGACAAGGAATAGAACCTAAGACTTTGTGTTTGGCAATCGCACTAGGGTGATGACTAGTTAATCAATGAAGGAGAACTTAAACAACATTATTACGTCAATGTGTAAGTATTTTTGTAGTAATAATTATAATACGTAACAAAGGTACTATAAAAATTCATTAGACTAATGTAAAAAAATGTATGGCAAAGAAGTTTGTGGAGAAGCAATGTAAATAAATAGAGTTTAAAAAAAGCTTATTATTTAATATGTCATCATCTTCCCACATTTTTAACACCTAAATATGTTATTACCAGTCCGTTCCTACTACTGTTCTTCAAGCCGGAGCCACGGCAATCCGTCAGAACTTCTGCGGTTATTAGATCACTTAAATTGTCACAATATAATTATCCAAAACTCAAATTGGGTCTCTACAAACCGTACTGTGCAGCTGGTCGATGGAAGAGGAAGCACATTAACACAATAAATCTACAGTCCTACCGACAATACGTTACCTAGATCGATGTCCAGCAGCGAGGAGTTCGGACTCACGTCCTTTTTGGGCGTCTTGATCCTTGGGACTAGCGTGCGCAGACATACATACACGTCACATATTGTTATATAATATTATACATAGATATTGACCAGATACACCATGCATTTATATAATGATATTAATTTCGTTAAATTTTACAGAATAAATATTTTTAATGCAATACAATAGCTTTACATAATACATAGAAACTTTCCAATCAAGCGATTAAGTTCAAAACTGTGACAATATACATCGACACAGTCTTAAAAAAAAACTCTCATTAACTGAATCATTTACCTTTCACTTACTTACTTACTCACTCACTCACTCACTCACACACATACACTCACTCACACACCCATTCAGACTCACTCACTTACTCAGACTCACTGACTCACACACACACTAACTCACACACTCAGACTCACTTACTCACACAGTCAGACTCACTCACTCACTCACTCACTCACTCAATCACTCACTCATTCACTCACTCACACACTCAGACTCACTCACACACACACTTAGACACACTCACACACAACACAAAACCCTCTACGACCCAAAATCCATATAATTTACTTTAAACCCTGTACTCACCAGTTCTAGGCGTGTCATACACCTCGCTTGGCTCGGGTATCTTGAACCGCTCGATGAGCAGCTCAAGCAGCTCCCCGGGCGAGCAGAACGAGCGGTACGTCGTGAGGAACGTGCGCACCAGGTTCAGGTCAGCGTAGATGTGGTACGTTAGTCGTTCGACTAGTTTCAGCAGTGTCGCGCCCTGGAGGATTCAGAGGGAATATTAGCTAAATATATATATTTTTTTATTTAAAAAAAAACGTTGCCCCACATTAGGATTTTCTCCTGTATCGTGGGTGCGTTTACAAACATACAAGTTCACATACACATGACACCCAGACCCGAAACAACAATTTTTGGATCACACAAAGAGTTGCTCCGTGCGGGAATCGAACCCGCTACCCGTTGCGCGGCAGCCAGTTGCCCAGCCACCGCACCAACCGTGCAGTCAAATAAATTTTATTGTAACTTTCGTGAGACATGCTAAATTAATTATTATATGTTATCGGCTTACTCACGTAACTTTTTGACGAGGAACTCGACTAGTTTCAAGCCATGCTAGAGGCTCATATTCATGAGCGGAATTCAGCAACACACGAGCGGAGCATGGCTTGAAATTAGTCGAGTTCCTCGTCAAACAGTTACGTTAGTAAGCCGATAACATAATAATTGATTTTCATACTATTTACTCGCATACTTATTTTACGAGTCAGTCTGAACAGTTTCGAGCTCAACCAGAGCCCTTAAATCGCAAAGTGAGTAAACGGTATAAATATTACTTAACATTTTATTATACCAAAACTAGACTGATGACTAATACCAGGACTGATAAATTGTACCTGTCTCTCTCACACTTGAAGACGTTAGGTAAGGAGTAAAAGAGATAGTGCCGCGATAGTGTTAGATACAACTTTGCATTTTATCCTTACAATTTATATGGTTAAATTACCATAAGTATAACGAAATAAAAGTACATAAAATATACAAAAAGATATGCAAACTATTATAGGGAGCACAGCAACGATGATAAAAAAAATATAAGAAAAACATAGGTAGGTGGCCATTGCATCGTTCGCAGTGCCAGTTATAATATAACTAAATATCGCACACCTAATAATTTATTGGCACATTTACGGTTTTCATAGTTTACCTGACTTGTTTAGTTTTTACTTTACTGACCAATGAACCGTTGTTTTACGTGCGTGAAGGGGGAAACTACAATAATGGTATAATGACACTTACGACCTCTCTCGATGAATATAGAAATAAATAGGTTAATATGCACTTTTTAAACACGTAAGCCATATAAAGTCAATTTCGCATGTTTTGCAGATGTGCCAATATATTACTAGGTGAGCGATATAATATTTTCTCTTCTTACCTGATGATAAATAAATGATTGTTGATAGACTTTTATTTATACCACGACGGTGGCAAGAAAGCACACGGCCCACCTGATGGTAAGTGGTTACCGTGGCCTATGAACGCTTGTAACACTTGGGACATTACATTATATAGTTAAAAACAAACATACATACAACAAGACATTTATTACAACATTCACATCGATACTACGAGATACAGATACTGAGAGACTGACACTTTACACGTGTGTGCGTATACAGAACAATGTTGATTGTACACACATATACAGATTTTCAAATTACATACATATATATGTAGATTTGTAGATCTAGTTTATTTTTATTGACTAGTGTTATATTTATAATCACATAAACGGCATGGATGCGCCACCACTGCGGCATGGCGTTTCTTACTTTGGAATCAATACGAAAATGCTGTAAGCACGCCGTCAACGCGCGGACCGCTCGCTTACAGCCTTAATCTATTGATGTTCTGCCACGTAATTTAAAAACGCAGTCAAGAACATGGCCGCACTATTCAAAAACGTAGTAAGTGCCACTTAATGCACATGTTCCTCACTGTGTTTATAAATTGCGCGGCAGCGTTATGAAATATATCATACGACATAAGATTTAATGTTCAAATTTAAATGACAAGTTAATTGCTGGGTTGGAGCGGTGCCGTTAAAGTGTGATATGTTATTTAGTTATTAGAATATACATGTTTGTTACATACGAAGTACACTAGTATATTGTTCCGTGTGAGAATCGAACCTACACCACATCAAATGTAATGAATAAAGTGCTAATACTATTACAATCACAACTACTACAACATGTAAATTGACATAAACACAACATCTATAACAATACCCGTTATGCGACATTTAAATAATCACGTAGACACAGAATATTATAACTTTTACATAAATACGAATAAATAACAACTTAATTACTACTGCAATAAGGTTGCTTTTCCAACAGAGATGTGCCATGTAGTTACGCAGATTTAATAGGTAAGTTGTGAAACTATGTGACCGTTTCCACTGCTACAAAGCTATGTAGCTGTGCGAAGAAGATGCGCAGCTCGAGTATGCGATGTATCGATAGTAGGTAAGCCATCCATAGCACGCATCTTATCATAAAAAAGCATAGCTTAACTGAGTCCGTTTCCACCAGTGCTAAGCTATATGTACCATTGAATATGATTGGTGAAAGCCAAACGCATCCACAGGAACGTAGCATAGCACATCTCTGGTGGAAAAGCACCCTAAAGGCTGATTTATCCATCGGAGGTATAATTTTTGAATATCAGTAAATTTTCCCAGTCTAAAAACTATCAATTGTCAATTTTATGCCACAGATAATAATTATCTGTTGATTGAAAATTCAGCCCTATGACTAACATCAATAATATTAATATTTCAACATTTTAAAAATTTCATCTCAAGAAATTATAATATTATATAATCTATCAAGCATCTCAATTCCAATATCATATAATGTATGAAGTACCTCTATTACTCTACCTACTACAACAAATATGACATAAAACATTAACATTCATTATAATATAATTATAACGACAATATATTAAACTATATAACATATATAACGACAATATATATAACTATATATTTATATAACACGTAATACTACTCTCACTAGGTTAAACCCGTATTAAAATTTTCGTTCTACAATTTAAATACAACATTATTTCCAAAAACTGACTACTTTAACTTCAATCCCATATAATATATTTTTATTTTTTTTATAATATTTCATCAAAATACTCTACTTTCATCGAAATATCTTATGTATACATCCTCACATCAGTCAGGAGTGACCCTTATGACTGACCAACAATTTTGGAATAGGTATATTCGAATACACAGTTAATAAAAAGATTCGCGAGTGAACCATGTAACTATAATGAGTTTTATTTAATTAATTACGTATTTTCTTAAACATAATTACAAATATCTAAGGGAGGGAACACATTTATAGGATTTAAAGCATTCAGTTACGCGAAAATAGATCTTGTAGTATAATTCCTAAAGTTTATATTTATTTACTTTTAATATATATTGTCATTATAAGATAAAAGGTTTAAAAATATTTTACTTACTGACTACCAAATATTAGTTTTATTAATTAGGCTTAGTGAAATGACTAGTACAGCAACATTCAAGAGTCATTCATTTGTGTCATTCTCCAAACTGATGTCACAATTTTGATATAAGTTAACAATTTTATAGTAAGTGCATAATTCAATTTCGAACGAACACGAACATTTTTCGTATTCTTATTCCCAATATTAATTGAGATAATAAACTCTATAACTTTAATTCATAATTAACGTATAGACGTACTAAATTACCTAAAAATTCACGGTTTATTCACGTACATTAATGGAGAAAAGCTCTACTAGTTCCGAGTCACAGAGGGACTCTTCATCATGAGCAGCGTGTGCAGACGGCGAAGTCGCGCTTCGTCGACGTCGCTCTGTGACTTCATTAATGTATATGAGTAAAACCATAGTTCTTAGTTAACTTAATATTTCACACAACAGTTATTATAAAAATATTAAAGTATACCATTACTTATCTAATAAAATATAATATACTATAAATATATTACAATGTTATGTTTCAATTTGTTAATTTTGGCGTCTCTCTGTGACAGCGAAACTGTACCGCGTATTATAAAAAAATACATAGATACATATCTTTTCAATACCCTTCCATAACCTGACTATACAAACTGTATATAAATATAACATATAATAAAATATAACGGACATACTATTATATAAATATAATTATACATTCTTAATATATTTGCAATATGTATACATAATATGTAATATTATAAGCTCTCAATCCAATTCGAAAATGGGAAAAAATTTTATTTTTTTTATTTTTATAATTTTATATCGAAAATACTGCCATAGTGACAGAGCCATATTTATACACTTGTATAAAAATGTATAAAAGCATCTTTTGATACAAAATTATACAATCTAGACTAATAAATAAAATTGGAGCCCGGTTGATATAACCGCTTTTTACTACATGCATATGAATATAAATATATAGGGTGACTGGTAATTAGTGAACGATATTTAAACACGTGATTGTACTCATGATTACAAACTACTTTCCCGAAGAAACTTTTTTTGTATACTCATTAGTTTTATTTTTATCACAATAACAAAACAACAAAATATCGCGCGCGCATGCTTTCGCATGATCAGCTGTTAGCAGCGAGGCGCCCGCGTTATCGGAAGACTAGTAACTAGGTAATGAATTTTTCGGCCGTGTTAATGAAATTTTGTTTGTTTGATGAGAATCATGCGATGATGCAATGTTATCAGTGCATTGTTGATGATGATACAGACCTGATAAATATGGTTGTTCATTCGTCAGTGGGTAGATTGTAGGAGTATTGTTATAAGTGAAATGGGTCGGTTTGAAAATCTATTAAGTATACATTACTATAAGTACTAATTTTAATTTATTTTTGTTGTATTTGAGAAGAAAGAGAGCTCTACGAAGAGACAAGTAGGAAGACAGAAGGGAGGTCTTTACCCTGCAATGGAACGACCATGGCTGATAATAATAATAGGCGACTTGGCTCACGAGGTTGTCGATATTTGGAATATGGATTTAGCTATCAAAGTGCCGATAGTCATGTCAGCCAATGGGTATTAACATACCCAACAGCCTCGACAACCACATAACAGGCTAGCGTTGGGGGATGGATCAAGGGCTTGATGCAGAAGGCAGAGCTTTTTAAAACAGTACGTATTGTGAGAAGGTGTCTGTCTCTGGAGTCTTAAGACTGTTGTAACTTTACATGTGAGAAGTGAGCATCACATTAAATATGCACACACCCAACACTTACGGGATCAAAAGAAGTTATTTCATAACACTCCAGTAGTTAAAATGCTCCGGAGCTGCGGACTACCTAGCTAGTTTACCGCGGCGCCGGCTCGACAAGCAGGAGTAGGAACGGGAGGTTTTAGTCAGTAAGTCTTGACACTCCCTCTCGCCTTGCCCAAGGTGGGAAAAGTCGGAAACTCGATAAAATGAATAAAAATGGTAAATATCCCGTTATAAGTTCTAATAATAGTCATTGGATGATTTTCCCCCTTAAAAAAAACGCTGACATCTCACTTACAAAACAACCCGTAAAATCACCATAAACAAACCAACGATCCACTTATAGAATACTCTTACATGAGGGCAGGTAGTACCGGGTCATCGCTCATAGTCACTGCGCTCAATTATCGGGCCGCAGATCTTCATGCGCGGTTGTAGTGACCCCACTACAACCGCGCATGAAGATCTGCGGCACAGCTAAGCTGTGCCCCTGTATACTATAATATAAACATTTAGTTCATCTGTACAAGCCCTAGATAGGCAGACATTACCTATTTTTTTATGGGCCGGGAGCAAGGATGAGTAGCCAATGTGCGCTGACCAGAGCAGCAACAAGAGACAGTTGGCAGACTTTAAACAAAGTAATTACTGAATCGATTTAAATTAAATTCGTGATTAAGATCCTTGAGAAGGGGTCAACAATATAAGATTTAAATTCTTCCCTTTTTTGAGACCTAAAATCATCCAATGACTTCTCCCGCTTTGGGCAAGGCGAAAGAGTGTCAAACTCTTACTGACTAAAAACCACCCCGTGCCTACTGCTACTTTTCGAGCCTGAAGCCCCGGTAACCCTGAGCGAGTATTCCACAGGAAAAATTGGGGCCGAAATTGTTTATAAACCCATTATGAGGTAATAAATAAAAATGGACAACATCACATCAGACATTTTGGGGACGTCTTTGCCAAGATCATAACCCATTTATACGTGGTATTTGTTGGTGGCTCTGACAGACATGTTTTTCTTAAAAATGGAAGACTGTCAGCTAAGCTTACACTGACAAAAATTTCAAAAGGGACGAATATGTATTAAAACGAACACTTCCTAACTTGTTGGAAAAAATGTGCCAAATGAATCAAAATGGAGCCTGAGCCATGCTTCATAGAGTACTTATCATAGTGCCGCGCTGCACGGCGGTGATGTGGCGTGATGTGGCGTGATGGTGGTGATAGCCACGCCAGTGGGGCTGATATGGTGGTCACACCGTGACTGCAACGGCAACATCTCGTTAATATGTTCCCAAAGGTGAAGATGTCTGTATAAGTCATTGTGCCGATCGAAAACGTGACGTGTGTTTGTACACGTGGTTTTAAGGACGAATTTAATAAGAGATCTTAAACTAAAATGTCTATGTTTTTGAGCGGAATTCAATAGATGCCAAAAATCTATACAGAGTGTAAACGGAACGCTCCCAAACGCCGCAAACAGGCGATGGTAAAAAACGAGTTTTATTTTCAAAAAATTAAGAAATTCAATGTTTATTTTATGTAATAGTAGTTGTTATCAACTGTGGTTGATATTGCATGAATAAAACGAAAACAAAAGAAGGTTACAATTATATTTTTTCCGATGATTTGGGATTGGTTATTAATTTTACCCGTTTCAAGTATTATTATTAGAAATCATTTTGCATGTCCATCTACAGAAAGTGTAATATTTCCCATTAACATTATCCCTGTCATAATTTACTTTTTATAAACTTACAAATATGTTTTTATTATTTTATAAAAATGTACACGATTCGAGTATTTATACTGTAAATAGTAATAAATATATATAAGTGTTAGTTAGTTAGTTTGTCGATCGGCTAAATGAGCGATATTTACAGGCACCTTTTACCAAACCCTAGCTAAGTGACAGAGGGACTCGTAACTAGGCATTGCATCTATTACAATATTTCATAATCATTTTTAAAAAATATTAAAAAACTCTGTGTTTTTAATAATAGTATAGCTTGATATTGGATAGACTTGCATCATTCATATTATTCTAAATCACGAGAGAATATCCCTTCCTACATGGGGTCAAATCCAATGAGGACTAATGACCCCATCTAGGACTATTGGGTGATCCCATGCAGTATTGGGTGACCCCAATTAGGACAATCCCTTCCTACATGGGGTCAAATCCAATGAGGACTAATGACCCCATCTAGGACTATTGGGTGATCCCATGCAGTATTGGGTGACCCCAATTAGGACAATCCCTTCCTACATGGGGTCAAATCCAATGTGGACTAATGACCCCATCTAGGACTATTGGGTGATCCTATGCACTATTAAGTGACGAATGACCCCAATTAGGACAATTGGGATCACTCAATAGTCCTAGTTGGGGTCATTAGTCATCCATTCAGTCAGTCATTGTATTTGATAATAATCATAATGTAATTTTAATCCCAATTAAATGGCACTTAAGAAATTCTCCGAGTTTAGTAAAAATTAAAGACAAAACCTACATAGCCATTTAAAATCAAGCTATAACAAAAACAAAGTATAGCAGAGTAATACATACTAATAGATTTAACACCTAGTCACCTTTTTCCATCAATAGGGTAGATGACTAATTTTTATTTAAATGTCCGTCTTGTAGATTATTTTAAAACATTAGACATGTGTATTATTTATCATTTATCATTTATCATTATTTTATGGAAACAAATACTTTCGAAGATATATCGATTTGAAATATCACTTCTAGGTACGTTTTATACGTAGAAATGACGTATTTGCTCCCACTCCTAAACTTTGTTACGTTTTATCTAAGTATTGTTACCTTATATGACAAAATAAAAAAATACGTGTCTAATATTGTTTCATTACCTAACTGACGGACTAAATAGATTTTTAATTTTCATACATGAATATAGTAACTATATAGACATATAACTCTCTACATAATATATGTATAAATATAAGATATAATAACACGAGTACATATAATGTACTATGTACTTAGTATATAATATAATCTCACTATCCATTACATTCATCACATATTGCAATCACAATATTTTCAATTCGCTTTTATGCCGTATTATTTTTTGATGTGGTTTATCAAAGATTACCAATACTCGTTCCCACTGATACTAAGCTATGTAGCTGTGGGAGGAAGTGCGAATCTCTGGTGGAAAAGCACCAAAAGACTGTATGTTCTACGTGAAATCTTGGGAGCTTTATCAATCGCATAAACGCGTAAAATCTTTGACAAATCACATCAGAGTGGAGTGATCAGAAATTGTTATATTTCACCAACTCTATTTAATAGGTTAGTTTCAATACTTAAAAAGAAACGTCCAAAAACTATATTTTCTTAATTGTTTTAATTGTGTATAGGATATTTTTACATCAAACAGCAGACTTATTTCTAGAACATATTGCTAGAAAAATTGAATGAATAAAACTGTGACTATTTTTGAATATTCCATTGTATTGAAAAGTCAAAGTAATGTAATTTTGACTGAGGAAACTACCCCATTAATATGTAACATTCCTATAACTAGCGAAACAGAACAAGTCCGATCACTCATAAACTCACATCCAATTAAATTTTCGAGCACATCCGAAAAGTTTCAAACATGAAACTTGTCAGCACTCTTAAGGTAAGCCTCCACAGACCCGCATCGTACGCATCATACGCATTCCGTATGACGTCATCAGCACGCATCGTATATAGGCATTGCTGATGATGCGGTCCGTACGATGCGGGCCTGTGGACGCGTACCCTTAGTACGAGTTGGCTTTACGTTGAACAAAAACGAAACGAAAGCGCATTCGGCGCTCTGATTGGTTAGTTCACTCGCTCGTTTTGTTTTCGTTTAACGTAAAGCCAACTCGTACTAAGGGTACGCGCGGGCTTGTACCGTCAACATAGTAAGATACAGCCAGTATTTTTGTATTACAACTTATGTTTAAATACTCAAACGCCACTCAATTTTAAGAGGCTCTCAACAATAGTTCTGTCTCTACAAATGACAGAGATAGCACGACATTTAAGAACAACTTAAAATTGAGCAGCATTTTAGTATTCAATTAATTATATGTTTAACGTTGCCACATGATTCTTCTCATAAGCATCCGCAGCGTACCTCGAAACAAGTCGAGTTACCTCGTAAAGTAAGCCGTTAAACATACAATGTGCATTATTTTAAGATACTTGGCGTTGTTCTTGAGGTGGGTGCAGGGTGGTGGTGGCTGCTACTCCTGGAGCCGGTCTCGTCGTCGACAGCATCGGCGTCGCAATCGCACGCACAGACAGCCGGACGTGCTCGCCCGTGCTTCCTGCACGAAACGACCTAGCTAGATCTAGATATTTCTAGATCTAATAGTTACCTTACACTACCTATATTCTTAGTTTAGGTCTCAAAGTATCTGTATCTGAATCTTGTTCAGTTTTTGATAAACACACACGAAATCATAAGTCTAATTGTTGTTGAAAGGTAAATGTCCTATTTTGTTCCTTATGTTTGTTACCATGTAATACTAATGAATAAATGTCGCTTACTACCGCACTCAGAGACCTTTAATGATTACTTAAAGTATTCCTTAGTAACAACAGTGGCTAAGAACTGGGTTAAGTAACCATTAGATGAGTGAGACTGAGTACGGCGGTTAGACAAAATAAGTTATAAGAGAATTCATAAGAAGTGAGATATCTTCGCGAAATAATAACGTTCAGGAGTTACATTCAGAAACGTACGTAAATAAAGTAAAAAAATCTTTTCAAGTTTGTATGAATAAATAATACATAAAAAGTCGTTTCCCGTCATGTTTAAAATACATAACCATATATTTTACTAATAAAAATAAAAATACTAAGAAAACAACACATTTTTCAAAAAATATTGTATTTTTTTTTAATACCGCCGCGCTGTTTTTTTTGTCTTTCTTCTTAAACGTGGGCCGTTCATAAACGTCGCGTAGAATCGCGTCGCGTATCGCGTATAAATAAGTATAAATTTTTGTAATAACTATCGTGAGATACACTAAATTAACTAAAAATCACGTATGATTTACTCATGTGCATTGATGGAAAAAAGCTCTACTATCTTCGAGTCACAGAGGTACTCTTCATCATAAGTAGCGTGCGTAGACGCGGAGATGTAGAAATTCATTAAAGCACGTGAGTAAACAGCATTTTTTAGTTAATTTAAATAAGTATATCTTTTTGTGTTAAAACAATGTATCAAAAGTATGAAAAGAAAACATAAGTGACGAGTTTCCGACATTTAGACGATAAATAATTTTAGTAATTTATAAAATCTATAATTTCTGTTACAATTACTTTGTCGAGTGTATTATAATAAACATGTCTAAGCCAGGCCAAAATGTTTCACAGTCGCTGCGCTTCTAGCACATAATTTCACCAGTTTTAGGCAGTTTACTCAAAATAATTTACTGTAAATCACATGTTTATATTATAACTAAATTAATTAAGATATTTTTCGACTTACGTAATTATTTGACGAGGAACTCGCGCGAGGAAATACATGGCGGAGCGCGGTAGAGTTTAAAAATTTCATTTGTCTAGGGTTTCAATAATTGAATAAACTATTATTCACGAGTAAGGAGTCGACAAACCGCCCCCCAACCTACCGCCACCTAAGGAGCAGCCTACTAGTTCTGTGCGCACTATTAGTAAGAAAATTCTACACATAAATATAAACGACCGAACACGGATATTAAAACTAGCTTAGGTAATATTTAGGGCCTATGCACACCACGTTTTTTAAACGCGTCGTTTTTCTCCTGCAGAGCAGTTTGTTGTCGTTTGTATCGATACAAACGCGCGTCTGTATCGCAACAAACGCGCGTCGACGGCGCGTTTAAAAAACGTGGTGTGCATAGGCCCTTATGTGGGTGCGTGGTATAACAGAGGGGTACAACCTCATTTGGAAGTAGTATGAGCTGGTGAAGTTATGTCTAGATGAGCAAACGCCAGCAACGCATAGCAACTGTATCAACTATAGCAAGCTCACGACATGAAATATAAAGTGTACCGTACTGTCAATAGAAGAAATATACAATGTGATAGGCGTGGGACTTCTAACCCGTTAAGGCTGAGTACTACATCTAATTTTATCGACAAAAAAAATAATATGGGGTGTTGAACCCCTAATTGAAAATATAGGAAAATAGTGATTTTTTCGGTAAGAATAATTCACAAATTATTTTTTTTCTCACCAAAACATTATCAAACATATGAAAAAAGTAATGAATTAGTTAGCCAAGGTTATTAGCTACCGTTTGTCGTCTTTTTTTGTTTCTACGACGCATACAACCTTTGATATCAAATAAAGTAAAAAAAATATTAAAATGGCCATAATTTTTAGGGGGAGGAGATTCGAACCCTTCGACCCAGGACTTTTGTCGTTAAAATTAGATGTAGTATTCAGCCTTAGCGGGTTAGAAGTCTCGCCCCTATCACATTGTATAGGGTGACTGGTAATTAGTGAACGATATTTAAACACGTGATTGTACTCATGATTACAAACAACTTTCTCAAAGATACTTGTTTTGTATACTCATTAGTTTTATTTTTATCATAATAACAAAACTACAAAATTTCGCGCGCGCGTGCTTCGCATGATCAGCTGTTGGCAGCGAGCGCGTTACCATGCGTGAACTTTACGCGCGCGTGCTAATGAAATTTTGTTATTTTGTTATTGTGATAAAAATAAAACTAATGAGTATACAAAAAAGTTTCTTTGGGAAAGTTGTTTGTAATCATGAGTACAATCACGTGTTTAAATATCGTTCACTAATTACCGGTCACCCTATACATATAAGTATATAAAATAATTGTGTTAGAGATGAATTCCCGCTTTAATCTTTAATACTTAAGGTTCATGTTTAATTGTACCGAATAAATGGCAAAACGCGAAGAAAATGTTAGTTTAAAGTTAAAAAAAAATAATAAGTTGACGATTTCTTGAAAAAAATAAAGATTAAAAGCATTATTTATATTCATAATTTAAAGTGGAGTTTTATATTTCACCGTTTAACTTTTACATATAACTTTTAAGTAAACATATTTAATAATAAAATAATATTTGTTTTAAATATTAAAGTTGTATCTAACACACGCGTCACTATCACCAAACTGCTGCTTACATACAACTTATATGAAGTTGTAGTAAGCTTTATATATTATGTAATTATATTTAGTACCAACAATATGTTTTAATAACCCCCGTCTGATTCAAATACAAATAAGTATTATGAAAATTATCTTCCAAAGAAATATTTAATTCAATTAATCTGTTTTAGGGTGTTCTTTCCACCAGAGATGTGCTAAGATGTAATAGTTAAGCTGTGAAACTATGTGACCGTTTCCACTGATACTAAGCTATGTAGCTGTGCGAGGAAGATGTGCAGCTCGAGTATGCGATGTATCGATAGTAGGGAAGCCATCTATAGCACGCATATTTCCATATAAAAAATATTGCTTAGCTGAGTCCGTTTCCACCAGTGCTAAGTTATGTGTACCAATGAATATGATTGGTGGAAGCCAAACGCATCCACAGCAAAGTAGCATAGCAAATCTCGCACGATAAGCACCCTAAAAATCCTATTTTCACGTCTCAACTCTTTAAATATGGAACGAAACAATTTTATAACCGCTTTTAAAATTCAAAATTTTAAGGAATACTTTAAGCTAAGATAGGTAACAATTACCAGTATTTTGATTATCACAAACTTAAAAGTGACACATTATAGTACAAATTAGGTATTAATTTAGGTGCCACGTCATGACTGACATATAAGTGATTCTTAGTTAAAAGATGGTTTGAAGATATACCTAAAAGTACTAGTTAGAGGTTAGTTAAAGTGTTCCTTCACACTAAAAGTATCTCTTTGTTAAAACATTTTACGAAAACCGTCATTATATAATTATCACCTACACACAAAAACAATCAGACGGGGATCATTAGTCATACTCTATAAAAACAAGTCCCCACCTAATCACCAACGTATAACTATGGCAGCTACCGTGGTGGTAGGGGTGGGGGGGTGGGGTTACCTTAATGAGGGGTACGGGGGCGTTGCCGTGGTGTCGCGCGGCGGAGTTGTCCTCCAGCAGGATGTTGTCGGGGGAGTCCGGCACCGCGAACCGGTACAGCGACGCGGGGGGGAGCTTCAGGGGGTGCCGCCGCTCTAGGTCCAGGAGGATGCTGGGGGAAAGAATAGAGTAGATGACAAATTTATAATGTAATACTAATAGATTTAACACCTAATCAATACATAGCTCTATCAATAGAGTAGATGACTAATTTTCATTTCAATGTCCGTCTTGTAGATTATTTGAAACATTAGACACGTATTTTTTATTTTCTTACGGAAGCAAATACTTTCGAAGATATATGAATTTGAAATATCGTGTGATGTCACTTCTTGTCTTGTCATTTAATACGTAGAAATGACGTATTTGCTGCCACTCCTAAACTTAGATTTGTTTTATTTAAGTATTGTTATCTTCTACGAGAAAATAAAAAATACGTGTCTAATATTATTTCATAACCTAACGGACGGACTAAATAGATTTTCAATTTTCATACCCCGTCATCATCCCTGTTATGAACTTATTTGTTACACTACATCAATAATATTATTATTTTAGTTCTATATTTCTTTCGGTATAAGTTATTGTATGATATAATCCTATATAACCTTAAATGTTTTTCGATAATTTCTCAGCAGTAGCACGGAGTCTGGAATTGTGTCCAGTATATGGCAATAGGCTCACCCCCTATTACATGGGACTTGTAACACAAATGGTGAAAAGTGGATGTACATTGTATAGCGGCATTACGTGCCGTAATGTGCACCTCTGCCTACCCCTTCGGGGATAAAAGGCGTTAACCCTAAATATACTGTACCCACCTGTCCAGAAACCGGTCGAGCATAGGCTTCGTGTTGAGCATGACGAGGTCGCACATCCAGTTCCGTTTCTCCGCGCACGACGCACAGGCCAGCACCACGCACGGACCCACGCGGGGACACAGCTCCACCATGTGCCGCCCCTCTGGGGGTGGTATTGTAGCATACTTAGTACTCAACCAGAGTGGGGTCAACAGTCATGGAGTGGGGTCTATAGTCATAAGTATTTTTTTTAAGGGGAGAAAATTATCCATTGACTTCTCCCGCCTTGGGCGAGGCGAGAGACAGTGTCAGACTCTTACTGACTAAAAACCACCCCGTTCCTACTCCTGCTTTTCGAGCCGGAGCCCCGGTAAACCCGCTAGGTATTCCGCAACTCCGGATTAATCCGGTCACAAGTTGGGGTCTTTATTCATAGAAGATTCCTTTTCAATGAAGGGTTTAAGATAACTTTTTAGGAGTTTGCGACTAAAGAGTGATTTTAAAATGTTTAAAAACAATCTATGGATGCGCAATGGAAATTGAGCCTGAAAATCATGACATTTAAATAAAAACCCAGTGACAGACCACTTTGTAACATTTTTACATAAGAGAAGTGGACAAACCACAGTCCAATCTCCACAGTTGGCAAACATCTTGGAGATCAGAGTTTAAAAAGTAGAAAGATTAATGTAATCCATCTTCAAGTGGGGTCTGATCCGGAGCTGCGGACTACCTAGCGGGTTTACCGGGGCTCCGGGTCGAAAAGCAGGAGAAGGAACGGGGTGGTTTTTAGTCAGTAAGAGTCTGACACTCCCTCTCACCTCGCTCAAGGCGGGAGAAGTCATTGGATGATTTTCCCCACTCAAAAAAAAAAAATCTTCAAATGGGGTATATGACACCCACGTGAAGAGTAGCAGTGGTGTCTATAGTAAGTATAGGACATTACCGTCAGTATCAGGTCTGTCGACGAGTTCCAGTTTCCGTATGTGCAGTTTCTCCTTGAGTTTGAGTTGCTGCGCGCCGCCGCCCGCGCCCCCGCTGCCGCCGCTGTTCACCACCTGGGAATGAAGTCACTATGCTTTAGACACTGAAGGAATAATATTGCTAATATTAAAATAGTTTATTAATGAATTGTTTAGTGGTAGTTAGTAGTTTCTTTCTCTCTTAGTTACATTGTTTATTTACCTGTAGTATATTTACCTATTTTCGCCACTTTCTAGTTTTATGTAATGCATGCTGTGAAACTCTGTTATTGGCTTCAGAACCTCATGTCTCTATACTATATCATGTACTTAGAAAAGTCTCTGTTTTTAATAACCTAGTAAATAAATAAATTACTTAGGTAAATACAAGCACAGTGCAGTTTAAATTAATTATTGTGTTATCAGCTTACTCACGTAACTGTTTGACGAGGAACTCGACTAGTTTCAAGCCATGCTAGAGGCTCATATTCATGAGCAGCATTCCGCGACACACTAACAAGTCGAGTTCCTCGTCAAACAGTTACGTGAGTAAGCCAATAACGTAATACGTGACATTTATTTGAAAAATCTGAACCAAATCCTAACTATACTTTGTACGACCAAAGAATCAACCTCTAGTTTGAGTAGTGAATCACTATTTTTTTTAATGGGACAAGTCCGCCACACCCTCCCATTTTTTTTTTTTTTTTTTGAGGGGGGAAAATCATCCAATGACTTTTCTCACCTTGGGCAAGGCGAGAGGGAGTGTCAGACTCTTACTGAGCAAAAACCACCCCGTTCCTACTCCTGCCCGTCGAGCCGGAGCCCCGGTAAACCCGCTAGGTAGTCCGCAGCTCCGGATCAGGCATCAGCCCTGCTGGGCCCCATCTGTGGTGGTCTGATGGCTCTTTGAGGCGCGCGCGGAACGCAACGCGCCGCACGCACGGGTCTGGTTCTGGTCGGGCGGCGAGCTACCATTGCTCACCGTCCGCAGGCCCGCACTTACGGTGGCCGGAGATCGTCACGCGATCCCCGACGCCCGGAGTGTCTCTCGCGACGGCTGGGGCGTGAGGAGGTTCGTTCTCTCACGCGCCCCGCCTCCTCCTTAGCTAGCATGACTGCTTCGCAGAAGGAGGAGACGGCATCCCAGTCCCCTCGCGCCACACCCTCCCATACCGCTACAACTCCTGTGCACCAGGATCTACAGTAGATACAACCATGCAAACACCGGAACACTGAAGTCCAACGTCCCAGGGACATGAATGACTGTCTTGGATCCCGCAACGATTTCGTTGCGGGATCCAAGACATCAGAAGATGTTATTAGAGATATCAGAAGATGTTATTAGAGAGAGGAGAAGAAAAAGTAGTGAATCAATGTACATTAATTACAATACTCACAATGCTGGTGATGGGCTTGCACAGCAGTAGTAGTCCGTCGAAGAGGTACGCGCGCCGCTCCGCTATACTACTTTGTACGAGCAAAGAATCGAGCCCGACACCTCTAGTTAGACAGTGTACAATGTATACAATGTACAATACTCACAATGCTGGTGATGGGCTTGCACAGCAGTAGTAGTCCGTCGAAGAGGTACGCGCGCCGCTCCGCTATACTACTTTGTACGAGCAAAGAATCGACCCCGACACCTCTAGTTGGACAGTGTACAATGTATACAATGTACAATACTCACAATGCTGGTGATGGGCTTGCACAGCAGTAGTAGTCCGTCGAAGAGGTACGCGCGCCGCTCCGCTATACTACTTTGTACGAGCAAAGAATCGAGCCCGACACCTCTAGTTGGACAGTGTACAATGTATACAATGTACAATACTCACAATGCTGGTGATGGGCTTGCACAGCAGTAGTAGTCCGTCGAAGAGGTACGCGCGCCGCTCCGCTATACTACTTTGTACGAGCAAAGAATCGACCCCGACACCTCTAGTTGGACAGTGTACAATGTATACAATGTACAATACTCACAATGCTGGTGATGGGCTTGCACAGCAGTAGTAGTCCGTCGAAGAGGTACGCGCGCCGCTCCGCTATACTACTTTGTACGAGCAAAGAATCGAGCCCGACACCTCTAGTTGGACAGTGTACAATGTATACAATGTACAATACTCACAATGCTGGTGATGGGCTTGCACAGCAGTAGTAGTCCGTCGAAGAGGTACGCGCGCCGCTCCGCTATACTACTTTGTACGAGCAAAGAATCGACCCCGACACCTCTAGTTGGACAGTGTACAATGTATACAATGTACAATACTCACAATGCTGGTGATGGGCTTGCACAGCAGTAGTAGTCCGTCGAAGAGGTACGCGCGCCGCTCCGCTATACTACTTTGTACGAGCAAAGAATCGAGCCCGGGACCTCTAGTTGGACAGTGTACAATGTATACAATGTACAATACTCACAATGCTGGTGATGGGCTTGCACAGCAGTAGTAGCCCGTCGAAGAGGTACGCGCGCCGCTCCGCTATACTACTTTGTACGAGCAAAGAATCGAGCCCGGGACCTCTAGTTGGACAGTGTACAATGTATACAATGTACAATACTCACAATGCTGGTGATGGGCTTGCACAGCAGTAGTAGTCCGTCGAAGAGGTACGCGCGCCGCTCCGCTATACTACTTTGTACGAGCAAAGAATCGAGCCCGGGACCTCTAGTTGGACAGTGTACAATGTATACAATGTACAATACTCACAATGCTGGTGATGGGCTTGCACAGCAGTAGTAGCCCGTCGAAGAGGTACGCGCGCCGCTCCGCTATACTACTTTGTACGAGCAAAGAATCGAGCCCGGGACCTCTAGTTGGACAGTGTACAATGTATACAATGTACAATACTCACAATGCTGGTGATGGGCTTGCACAGCAGTAGTAGTCCGTCGAAGAGGTACGCGCGCCGCTCCGCTATACTACTTTGTACGAGCAAAGAATCGAGCCCGGGACCTCTAGTTGGACAGTGTACAATGTATACAATGTACAATACTCACAATGCTGGTGATGGGCTTGCACAGCAGTAGTAGTCCGTCGAAGAGGTACGCGCGCCGCTCCGCTATACTACTTTGTACGAGCAAAGAATCGAGCCCGGGACCTCTAGTTGGACAGTGTACAATGTATACAATGTACAATACTCACAATGCTGGTGATGGGCTTGCACAGCAGTAGTAGCCCGTCGAAGAGGTACGCGCGCCGCTCCGCTATACTACTTTGTACGAGCAAAGAATCGAGCCCGGGACCTCTAGTTGGACAGTGTACAATGTATACAATGTACAATACTCACAATGCTGGTGATGGGCTTGCACAGCAGTAGTAGTCCGTCGAAGAGGTACGCGCGCCGCTCCGCTATACGCTTGCCCGGACCTATCTTGGACAGCGTGTCCTCTGTGGAACGTACATATAGATTATTTAGGTTTATTTCTTAAAAGAAAAGAAGTAGTTTCACCGCCGTACTCTTAACCCAGTCCTTAGCAACTGTTTTCAATACAAAATCGTTACTAAGGAATGGTTTAAGTAATCATTAAATGTGTCTGAGTACAACAGTTAGAGGGATTGCGGTTTGAAAAGACATTTTAGATTTGAGTTTTAATTCACATAATATATTTAAGTAAATATTGCTTGTCTTGCATCCCGCTACTAAATAAATCAGAAGATATATAAGAGGAAAAGAAAAAGAAAAAGCAAAAGAGACTGCTCAACTGGGAGAAGCCCAGTCGCCAAGTAGTACAGAAATATGACTTAAAACTACGGGGGTCCTAAGTGTGAGCTGTTATACAGCCTTTAAAATAAAAATTCTAGTTAAAGTAATTAGCAGCGAATTTAATAACATACGATGTCAGATTTCATGCTAATACTGAGTTCTTTTTTGTGCCATCTGAAAAACCCCCAATAACACTTTGGCAGTCACATTCGCGACATTGAAGGAAATAAACTAAACTAAATAAAGTGGTATATCATGAATTATGTAGGACAATTTACGACTCTCGCTAATGCCGTGCTTAAGCAGTAAACAATAATACTTTTTTTTTCAACCTCACGCCTTTTACCCCCGAAGGGCTAGGCAAAAGTGCATATTACGACACATAATGCCGCTATACAATTTACACCCGCTTTTTACCATTGGTGTTATGCTACTATTGAGAAATTTTCGAAAAACCGAAAAACGCCCAGTAATTATTTTCTCAACCCTAGAATCGAACCCGAGACCCCTTGTCCGGCAGTCGTACTTATGACCACTCGACCAACGACGCAATAAAATGGTACAAATGTTACCTCTAATAAACTCGTTGCAGCACTGTCCGATGTCCCGCACGTCCCAGTTGTCCACGATGCGAGCTAGCTCGTTGCACTTCTCGATGGCGAGCTGACGGCGAGCTCGGTGCGCCATGCGGAGGGTCGCGTCACTGTGTGGTAGTACAATATTTATTTATTTATTTATTTAATATTTGGAGGACCAACAGCATTAACATTAAATAATTATAAAAACGACTTATGTAACATGCAGCCAATTATAGGTCCCCACTTTTAAACTATTGTATACTTATATCGTGTTCATACATGAGCATTAAATTACACAGTAATACACAACTACAATAAGTTTAGTTATTAATCTATACTTATATTATAAAGCTGAAGAGTTTGTTTGTTTGTTTGAACGCGCTAATCTCCGAAACTACTGGTCCGATTTGAATAATTCTTTTTGTGTTGGATAGTGCATTTATCGAGGAAGGCTATAGGCTATAAAACATCACGCTATGACCAATAGGAGCCGAACAGAGCGGGTGAAACCGCGCGGAAGTAGCTAGTTTGAAGATAAAATCCAGAGAAGAATCATATCTTACACTAAGGGTAGAAAGTAATGATCGCTGTCATTGAAAAATCTTTAAATGTAGATCTACTTATTAAACAACTTCTAGTTAGCTCGACCGGAGTGATACCACGGCAGAGCAGAAAATCGAATGACACAACGCTTGCGTTGTGTGAGTGTGTGAACTTACTGGAGACCCAATTACTCCCCCTTCCCAATGCCTGATTCTCCAACAACCCTTAAATTCCTAACCGCACCGCGCCTTCCTAACGCACGAACGAAGGCCGGTAACGCACTTGTAACGCCTCTGGTGTTCGGGTGTCATGGGCGGCGGCGATTGCTTACCATCAGGTGATCCGTCTGCTCGTTTATCGGTTTATACATATAAAAACTATGGTCGATTCAAAGATTTCATTTCAGATTAATGACTAATTTCGGATATCGATAACAATACAATACCCGTAGCATTAAATAATGTATACTCACAGTTTTGGTCCATTCCCCAACGCTTTGATCAGTAGTTTCTTGATCGGATGCAAGTTGCACTCCACCTGACATCAATGTATTCCGTTAATATAAAACTTCCAAGCTTACATTGTAGAGCAGAGATACTTATGTCCATATGCCTTATTTAAACAGTATGGAGATCACTCATATGAATTAAATGACACTACAAGTATTACTTTTTGGTATATCAGTTGACATGATAACAAATATTTGGTTTATATTAAGTCATAAGAGGCTTCCCCATACGGTATGGCCGTAATCCCTTAATGCAACGTTTTTAATTATTCGCATTATTATAAACGCATAACTGAGTGTCCCTATTTTGACTACGTCAACATCATCAATTTTAAAAGTTTGTCCCAGCAATAATTTGTCCCAGAAAATACCAACAAAAATAAACATTGTTAAAGAAGAAAATCAACTGTTGTAAACAATAAAAACATAAAATAAATAGGATTTCAAAGAAACACAACCAATAAATCTCTTTTTAACCGACTTCCCAAAACAGGAGGTTCTCAATTCAGCCGGTATATTTTTTAAATGAACAATTTCTTCGTCTATCGTTAAACATATCAATAACATTCATTGACCCCATATAGGCCTAAAACTTATGACCCCAGAATGACCCCCGTTAAACACATCACTTCATTTCATTTTATCACGGACTGGGGTCTAGCACAATTTCAATTGTTAGTTCGTAGCATGGGGTCTAATAATATAGTTTTAGTGACAAAGACCCCACTGACCTGTTTAAAGCTCTCCCTGTCTTCTGACGCAGGAGTTATCTGTAATAACATGTTGGTGGTAGAATATCATTTTACACAGCGCCTCAACCTTTGGTTAGTGAGTTAGTTAGTTAGTTAGTATTGTTTAATTTTTCCCCCATGTTAGGATTTTCTCCTGTGTCGTTGGTGCGTTTACAAACATACATTTATGGATCACACAAAGAATTGTTCCGTGCGGGAATCGAACCCGCGACACGTTGCACGGCAGCCAGTTGCCCAGCCACCGCGTAAACTGTGCAGTTGATATTAATTTACATAATAATTTTATTAGCGCTGTTAATGTGTTAAGGGTTTATTTTTCTAATAAGAGAAAGGGTCTTCTTTCCCAATACTGACTGTGTAAGATATATCAATGACCCCGTTATTCTAACATAGAATGTTGAACCTATTCTTATTAAAACTTAATTAATGAGTGGAAAATTGTTTAACTAGAAGACTGACCGTCAGACAGACATTTTTTTTTTTCAATATTATAATATTTGCTTTGACGTTCAAAGGTCTTCTTGGTCTATTTGAAATAAATAATTTTGACTTTGATTTTAAAATTTTAAGAATTTCGCAATGATCCCAAATAGTCCCCTACATTATGATTCCTTTAATATTCTATTAACTTGTCGTGAAAAGTATATAACTTAAACAGGAATAACGGAATGTTAAACAATAACAAAAATAGGGTCAGAAAAGAAAAAACTATAACTTAAATATTAAGCACTACTTCGGATACAACTAAATGCCTAATGGAAGATTACTGCTTTTAGTCTGCGTTTGGCCACCAACCCGCTTACTGTCAGGACGGCGAAGCGAAGATGTGGCCGAGGATGGAGCACACAGACTTAGAAAGTATGTATTTACTCTCACTTTGAACCGGACCAGACCCGGGTGGTATTACTACGTCTATTACTTTGATTTATTAAAGTAAAAATATGAATTGAATATATCTATACCACAATTTTGATGCTCAAATTGCTTTCCTAGTCTATTTGAAATTATTAATTTTGACTTTGATAGACCTGAAACATATAAGCTTCTCAAAAACATAAGTATTAGTTAGTCATTCTGATGTAACACTGGACCTTACATACATAAGCTAATAACTTTTTAGGATGCGATTAAGCAGTTTTGAGATACTGTTAAGCAATTACGTAACAATTATACAAGTTGCAATACATTTACAAATTGAAATTTTACCTAAAATCACGACAAGGGGTCGTTTGTCATCTTGTAAAAATGACAACATCTTCCATTATGGAGTCATTAGTCATTCTCACGAAAATTACAAACGACCCAACCCCATCCACAAAGGGGTCACTAATCACCTGTGTTAGGAATAGGTAGTGCTTATTACCCTTATTTTGAAGAAGATCAGAACGTTTCTTTTCACTGTTCTTCCGAATTTAGGCTAATAAGCACTACCTATTCCTATCACTGCCAAATCACATTTCAAATTTAACATAAATTATGTAATTTTTGACATTGAACTCCCAATTTTACCTTTTATAATTTGTTAGTTTATATTTACATGCCTTCTGGGGCCTTAGTCTGCTATTACAATTGTGTCACAATGTTCGATCATTGAGCAGTGCAAGAGGGACGGAGCTATACAACCTACATAGCTCCGTCCCTCTCGCACTGTTCAGTGATCGACCATTCTGACACAATTGTAATAGCAGACTAAGGCCCCTGGTAAAGTGACTGAGCTCGCAATGTAACTAAACACACATTATATTATAACAACCCATATTTGCAAATAAACTCTTTATCTTTTATCTTTAACTCCCAAATCACAAATGATGACTTTACAGACCTGTTTGAAGCTCTCCCTATCCTCGGAGGCGGGCGCGATCTGCAGCAGCGCGAGTACGTAGTTGTGGTAGAGGAACACGTGCGCCACCGGGGCCAGTAATAACTTCGGCAGGTAGTACTTCACCGCCAGACGGAACCCGTGCCCCGCCGTGTCCAGCCGCTCTGATAGCTGGGGGGGTACAAGGGGGAGGGGGTGTAAATATTTGTTTTTTAAATGTTGTCCCCACACTAGGATGTTCTCCTGTATCATGGGTTCTCAACCCTATTCCTTCAAACATAACAATGAATATTCATTAAAGTAATAAGTGTACTTTCAAGTGCTGTTGGTAGAATTTTCTTTTTAAATGTTGTCCCACACTAGGGTTTTGACTTGTGTCGTGGGTGCGTCTTACAAACATACAACTTCAAATAGACATCACACCGAAACAACTATTTGTGGATTATACAAAAAGTTACTCCGTGTGGGAATCGCACCCGCTACACGTTACGCAGCAATGTTATAAGATCGAAGGCAAAATTATAGTTAAAGTCAAAGTCAAAATTATTTATTACAATTAATCCTAAATTAGGCTCTTTCGAAACATCAAATGGAGATATAACTTTATATTTGTTTTGTCGTTCAATAGTGCCATTCTGGTCTATTTGAAAACAATAATTTTAACTTTGACTTTGATTTCTGTGCTTTTGAAGTTTGGACTACATAAAATAATCAATGGCCGAGTATTAATGAAAGAAGCGATTCAATCACCTAAGTTTCACGCACTTGTAACGCCTCTAGTATAGCGGGTGTCCATAGACGTCGATTGCTTACCATCAGTTGACCCATCTGCTCGTAAATAAGTATATACTCACAACGGGATCATCGACGATGGCCTGCAGGGCGTCCCTGGACTCCTTGCGCGTGACGATGTTCGCGTACCGCACGTACGCGCGGAACTCCTCCACTTCTGCCAGCTCTGGAACCAAATAGCAAGAGGATATAGTCCTCATCTGTCCACTTTACGGTGAGCGTGCGGGTGAATAGGGATGATGACGATGTAGGGTATGAAAGTTAAAAATCTATTTAGTCCGTCAGTTAGGTAATGAAAAAATATTAGACATGTTGTTTTTTATTTTGTCATATAAGGTAAACAATACTTAGATAAAACGAGTCCAAAGTTTAAGAGTAGGTGCTAACTACGTCACTATTGAGTATAAAACGTAACTAGAAGTGACGTCACGTGATATTTCAAATCGATATATCGTCGAAAGTATTTGTTTACGTAAAAATATTAAAAATACGTATCTTATACTTTACAATAATCTATTAGGCCGACATTATAATAAAAATTTGTCATCTACCCTATTGCACAGCTTAATTCCCTCTAATCCTTTCCATCATCGAACCACAAGACAATCGGCGAAGCGTTACCGCTTCATAGTAGATATCCCACCCACTCGCACGAAGCGCTTCGCTTCAAGCTTCCTTGTGCGAACTGCTAGGGAGTGGAACTCCTTGCCGGAGTCTGTGTTTCCTGATGGGTATAACCTGGGTGTCTTCAAAGCCCGAGTGAATAGGTTGCTTATGGGCAGACGTGCTCCATCGTAGGCCGCATCATCACTTACCATCAGGTGAGATAGCGGCCAAACGTCGACCCATCAAATACAAAAAAACTATGCCTGTCCTATACCAAATAGGGGGATTACTATAATCTCCACAACTGGTAAACGAGTTAGAGATCATAGTTTAAAAGGATTAAATTCATTACAAAATGCTGATGTAATGACTTGATGCCTGGATAGTGTTAGTGACTATGTCAATTTAAAACTTATACTCTTCTTCAACACTTGCCTATTGTGTATTCAAATATCAACCCAATGACTATACACATAGGAGCTACATATAGATAAATAAGTAGTACCTTCGAAGCAGCTCCCGATGTAGGGGGTGGGCGAGTCCTGCGACATCTCCATGGCGTCCTCCAGGTTGCCCAGCAGCGTCACCGTCAGCTCGTAGATGTCCACTATGTTGCCGAATATCAGGGAGATCGCCTGCAACGTTACATTATTGCATTATCTTTATATATATAATTCTTCTGTACCTACGTGTGTATGTCACTGAACTCCTCTTAAACGACTAGACCTATTTTGATGAAACTTTTTGTGTGTGTTCAAGAGGATCTGAGAATGGTTTAGATTCACAATTTTGTCCGCTGGACAATGTTTTTTTAATTAATCAGACGTGTAGACAGGACAACGTCTGTCGGGTCCGCTAGTAATATTATAAAGCTGAAGAGTTTGTTTGTTTGAACGCACTAATCTCTGGAACTACTGGTCCGATTTGAATAATTCTTTTTGTGTTGGATAGTGCATTTATCGAGGAATGCTATAATAGGCTATAAAACATCATGGGTGTTCCGTACATGAATCGCCTAATCACTAATGGGGTGTGACACACACTAGCAACGCGTTGTTTCGGACAGGAATCGTACTCGCAATCAAATGTACGACAGTAAATCGGCCAATCACTGCGCCAAGCAAGCAATTAACACATATTGTTGTTCTATATGTGTGTGTGTGTAAGTGCACGCACGGTGGGTCGGGTTAGTCGGGTATACAACACCCAAAGACCCGGAGGAAGAGTAACATTTTTCAATGTAGTACATATAAAATACTTACCCGACTATCCTTATCCAAAATCTTCTCGAGCTCGTCCTTGAACACCCTGATGATGAGGTTGAGGTCCCTGAGGAAGTGCTTCTCATCTGTGAGGAGGTCCCTCACCAGCTCCGCGTACGAGAGGGAGCCGCGGCGGCCTCGCCTCTCCGAGCCACCGCCAGAGGTCTCTGAGGTGGTCAGCTCTGATTCTTGGTAGAACATGTCCATTAGTACCTGAGGAGGGAGAGAGAGGTTATCATCACCATCATCAAAAGCCTATAAGTGTCCACTGCTGACCAAAGGTATATACTTCGGCACGAATGGGCCGGCTCGACCGGAGTGATACCACGGCCGAGCAGAAAACCGACGTGAAACAACGCTTGTGTTGTGTTTCGTTGTGTGAGTGAGGTTACCGGAGGCGCAATTACCCCCTTCCCAATCTTTCCCATTCCCGGTTCCTAATTCAAAAGGCCGGCAACGCACTTGTAACGCCTCTGGTGTTTCGAGTGTCCATGGGCGGCGGCGATTGCTTACCATCAGATGATCCGTCTGCTCGTTTACCGCCTTCACTACATAGTGTAAAACAAAGTCGCTTTCTCTGTCCCTATGTCCCTTTGTACGCTTAAATCTTTAAAACTACGCAACGGATTTTGATGCGGTTTTTTGATAGATAGAGTGATTCAAGAGGAAGGTTTATATGTGTAATACATGCATAATATATCACCATTGCACCCATACGAAGCTGGGGCGTATCGCTATATACCATAAAAAACACGAATGCGTTGCCGACCTTTTACGAAAGGACTACTCTGCTCTTCTCTGAAAGATATAATAATAAATAACACTACACCAACCTTATCCGCACACATAGCAGTCTTAATATCCCGACACGTGATAGTATCATAGCCGGACTTCTGCGAGATCTTCTTGACATAGTTCCCGGCTAGCCGCAAGATATCGCTGCTCATGAACTCGAGCACCGCCGTGATGAACTGGGACACGGAGACGTCTATCTTATACAGTAGCACCTCCTTCTGCAATAGCTGGTGCAGCTTGTCGCACGGGATCATCGGCTTCCGGCGCTTGATCGTGACCAGGTCGCGCGCTTCTGTGATCGCCCATTTGTCTAATGGTGTTGGGAATGTGCGGGCTACTCGTTCTTCTACGTCCTGGGGAGAAGTAAGGTTTTTGTTTAGTGCATATATATGTAAATTAGTGAAGGAACACGTGATTGTACTTATGATTACATACAACTTTCCTAAAGAAACCTTTTTTGTA
Source organism: Spodoptera frugiperda (assembly GCF_023101765.2). NCBI lineage: Eukaryota > Metazoa > Arthropoda > Insecta > Lepidoptera > Noctuidae > Spodoptera > Spodoptera frugiperda. The sequence goes on along the minus strand of NC_064232.1, from coordinate 279,745 downwards.
CACCTCATTAGTTTTATTTTTATCTCAATAACAAAAATTTCGTTAGCATGCGCGTAAATTTTTAAAATATTACTAGTCTTCCTATAACGCGGACGCGGGCGCCTCGCTGCTCACAGCTGATCATGCGAAAGGATGAGCGCGCGTACTTAAATCAATATATCTCTAGATATCAGCATCAGGAGGAATACTTCTATGTACATTGCTTACTATCCCTTTTTAATTTCCAGACTTGTTAGAGGGTTTAGAGATCGCAGTTAAGATATGAATGGCAGAAGACAGTCCTTTTACACTAACAATATAGTAAGATTTTTAGTTTTATTTCCGCTAAAAATCTTACTATATTGTTAGTGTAGCATGGATTTCTGCAAAGTAACGCCAGGTTCTATTCTATAGACAGTCCTTTTACCCCTCGTGCCAAAACATGACATTGTCACGTAAAACTCATTCACATCTCTCACTAACTATTACTATAGTTGGTTTCCCCTAAATATCTATTAAATAAATAAATATGGTGTATACCTGCACAGTGAGCGGCGATGGCACGGCGCAGAGCAAGGCGAGGAGCCGGAGACAGAGGGACTCCACATACTGCAGCGCGCTCTCCTCCGCCGTGAGGGTCGGGTGCTCGTGGTCCAGCACCTGGGTACGTAAACACGATGAACATTTAGGCTGACTGGTAGAGAATGCCATATGGCATTAAGTTCGCCTTATGTACCATTATTTTATTGTATTATGTACATTAAAGATTAAATAAATAAATAAATAAACACATTGTTACATTTCACTCCTAATAGAAAACTATTCAAGGCAAAACCGGTCACTGGTGACCCACATGGCGATTAACGGATTAACGCGACAATAAACATCTTCCATCAAAGGCTTTTTTGAGGGGTAAAATCGTCCAATTCCTTCTCTAGCCTTGGTCGAGGCGAGAGGAAGTCTCAGGTTTTCTCAAACAGTTCTCATAAGCAAGCTGTTATTTTTCATTAATTTCCTATAGTTTTTGCACCAGAACAGCTTCCAGCACATTGAAGGGGGACTTCTGACACAATATACAGTCAGCTTAATTATTTGGCATCTATATTATTGGGTATGACTTATTTTCATATTTAAAGTTCGTCTTGTAGATTATTTAAGAATATTAGACACATATTTTTTGTCCTTTCTACATGTCGAAACCATCGTAACATTCCCTTTTTAATCCTTGTCACGAGTTACATCGTGTGAAACAGAGATTAGTAGGGAGTAAATAAGGTTCTTGGTTTGTTTACAAAACATTCACATCAATCTAGGTATTTTTTTTTTAAACGTTACCCCACATTTGGATTTTCTCCTGTGTCGTGGGTGCGTTTACAAACATACAAATTCACATGCACATGACACCCAGACCCGAAACAACAATTTGTGGATCACACAAAGAGTTGCTCCGTGCGGGAATCGAACCCGCTACCCGTTGCGCGACAGCCAGTTGCACAGCAACCGCACCGACCGAGCAGTCAAAAATATTATATTATCTAATTTACAATATCTATTGATGTATGGATATTATAGTAACCTACTAATAATTCATTACGTTCAGAAGTGCCTACTTAATATTGATCCAAGAGATTCTTTAACTTTGTTATTTTCGATAGGTATTAGGTTTTTTTATCGTCATGCCTTTAATCCTCGAAGGGGTAGGCAGAGGTGCACATTATACAATGTAACTATACCCTTTCCCTTTTCACAACATATAAGTCCCATATAATAGGGTGTGAGTCTATTGCCTTATACTGGACACAATTCCAGACTCCGTGCTACTAACTATCAAGAAAATCCGAAAAAGGCCCCATAATGCTTTGCTCGAACCGGGAATCGAACCGAAGACCCCTTGCCCGGCAGTCGCACTTGCGACCACTCGACCAACGAGGCAGACAAGGTTTCAGTTAATCAATATTAGTTATTGTCCTCTCATTAAGAGTTACTGATTTAATTATTATTTGAAATTTGTGTACTGTCCTGTGTGTCTATTATTATCACATAATATCTACTAACATTAGTTTTTAAGTTCAATGTTACTAACAAAATTATGGACATCTGAAATAAATTATTATTATTAATATAGGTAATATGACTGTTTTGAAACAGTATTAGATGAAGTACTAAATAAACTCAGTAGTTCAAATAAATTCATCATTACTTGTGGCGATTTTAATGTAAATTTGTTAGAAAATTCTAGTTTAAGTACAAAAATTGTAAGTTTATTTGCCTCATTTAACCTCACGAACCTGTTTCTGGAGCCCACTAGGATAACTCCTACTAGTGCCACTTGCCTAGATAATATTTATACTGACATTGTACCAACTAATAAACAAATAATATCATTGCTTGATTCAGATCATTGTGGACAATTAATTTCAATAACAAATAAAGTAAATAAAGTGTCGAAACCACATATTATTGTTAACCCAAAGACTGAAAGACGCATTGAAACTTTCAAATCTAAACTCACTGACAAAATACCTTTATTATTAAGGAATAAAAATTCTAATAACTTGTGTGATGAATTTTTTAACATTTACCATACCGAGTTTAAGTCCACCTTCACACCTAAAACCATACCAGCTCATGGCAATGCGTCTTTCAATCAATGGGCAACTACTGGCATCTATAAGAGTAGGAAACGCCTATATGAACTTTATAACGAGAGAACATATATTAATACAACTGAATTTAGTGAATATGTAAAGAAATATTCTAAATTATTTAAAAAAGTTTGCTCAATTGCAAAATCGTTATACTTGAGCTCTAAAATAAAAAACAGTGACAATGTAATTAAAGCGACCTGGAGTATTATTAACAGTGAAACAGGGAGGTCTAAAGAGAAGAGTAGTGAATTTAGTCTTATAATTGATAATAATGTAATTAAATCGGATGCAGAAGTCGCAGCTGCATTTGAAAACTTCTTTTCGGACGTTCCTGTATCCACTACTAAGTCTTTGAACTCATCTCCCACAGTTGCAGAATCTTTACTAAAAGAAAATGTTGCAGCTTGCAATTTAGGCTTCTCTTTCGAACACATAGATTATACAGATATTGTCAAAACGTTCCATACCTTGAACAAGAAAAAGACTGCAGATCTGTGGGGTAATTCTGTGTACATTACCGGCTCTGTAATAGATATTGTAGCACCCGTATTAGCTCTAATCTTTAATAACTGTGTCGATCGTGGTGTGTTTCCTGATCTCATGAAGAATAGTAAAATAACTCGGTTATTTAAATCGGGTAGTACTTCTGACCCCACTAACTTTAGACCTATTTCAGTACTACCTACATTCAGTAAAATTTTTGAAAAAATTATTCTATATCAGTTGCAAAGATTCTTTAATAGAAATAAATTATTACATGGAAACCAGTTTGGTTTTACAAGGGGTCGTTCAACAACTGATGCCGGTGTTGAACTTCTTAATAACATTTATGATGCATGGGAGGACTCGGCCGACGCATTGGGTATTTTTTGTGACTTATCCAAGGCGTTCGATTGTGTCTCTCATGAAACACTGATCAGGAAGCTATCCCATTATGGAATACGGGGCAGCTCTCTGGATCTTCTTATTTCATACTTGAGTGATAGGATTCAGAGAGTCGACATTAACGGAAAAGTTTCCTCCGGGTCTATTGTTAGGATGGGTGTTCCGCAGGGGTCAATTCTCGGCCCGTTTCTCTTTCTTATTTATATTAATGATTTACCTTACCTTGTGAAGGATAACCATGGGATAGTACTGTTTGCTGATGATACATCTTTATTGTTTAAACTCAAACGTGGACAATTAGTCAGTGATCATGTAAATAGTGCTCTCTCAAAAATAGTACGCTGGTTTAGTGCCAATAATTTATTACTTAATGAATCAAAAACTAAATGCATTAAATTCACAACACCAAATGTTAGACATGTGAAAACCAGCGTGCTAATCAAGGGCGAGGAGTTGGACCCTGTAGATTCAACTGTCTTTTTAGGTATAACTCTGGACGCTAAGCTACAGTGGGCTCCACACGTAGATAAGTTGTCGAAAAGACTCAGCTCTGCAGCATATGCCGTTAAAAAAATTAGAAATTTGACCGATGTAAATACAGCGCGATTAGTATACTTTAGTTATTTTCATAGTATCATGTCATATGGTATCCTCATGTGGGGAAATGCTGCTGACATTCAGTCTGTCTTTGTGCTGCAGAAAAGAGCCATTCGATCAATTTATAATCTTAGTCCGAGGCACTCTCTTAGGGAACTATTTAAAGAAATTAATATATTGACTGTTCCTTCTCAATACATTTATGAAAATGTAGTGTATGCTCACAAAAACATTAATTTATTCAAAAAGTATTGTGATATACATAATATAAACACTAGAAGTAAAAACAAATATATTGTTCCCACTACTAGACTTAAGAAAATAAGTGGTTCGTTCAGATGTCAATGCATACGCTTTTACAATAAAATTCCCAGCGATATTCAAAGTTTGAGCCTGAATAAATTTAAAAATGTTATTAAAGAAAAACTGTATAGTAAAGCTTTTTATAAAATTAAAGACTACTTAGATGATAGTCAGGCTTGGGAGTGAGCTGCTATAATGTCCACACAGGTCATGTTGACATGTTTGTAACACAAGTTACATTTTTATACAATTTGACATGATATACATTAATATCATTCGATATTTTTTTGTTTTCACATATTATTTTTAAAATTGTTAGTTTGAGGACCATGCGAGAGTTTGCCTAGTCATTTCACTTTTAGTTAATTATATTCTGACAGTGTGAGCATTTGTGTGGCCTACCCAAATGTTCTTTTGGTAGGCATTGTTCGTCGGATCATTCAGTTACAGCCGTCAGCTGAGCTCATTAGTAAACTGACACATGCGTGCTGCCATCTGAACAGGTCCGCTCAAACTGATGTGGTACTTATCCTCAAAAGATTATTACAGAAATTTTCTTGCACTGTCCTGTGTGTCTATTGTCATCACATATACTACTAACACTCTTTACTACATTAGTTTTTAAGTTCAATGTTACTAACAAAATTATGGGCATCTGAAATAAATGATTATTTATATTAAGCTACCAAATTATTCAGTCCAATGTAAACATACTTATAATAAAACTATATAGTCTAGTTTGTTTGTACATTTACTTGAAATTATTCTTAAAATCTAAACTTACTTAAACATTTACTTTTGGTATTGAATATAAGTTTTTTTTGTGGCATAACTAGGCCGCTGAACAATTATTATATAAATGCAGAATATTTGTGAGAATTTGTGGATGTATGTTTGATATTTATTTATCTAAAAACTACTAAATGAATTTAGATGCTAATTAACACAGAGATAGACAAAATGTAGGCAACATGATGTTGCAACGTCTCCGCATGCTGCACATAATGAAGAGTCTCTCTGTGACTCGAAACTAGTAGAGCTTTTCTCTATTAATGTATGTGAGTAAACCGTGATTTTTAGTTAATAAAGATGTATTATAGTTTTTTCAAAATAGTAACTTATTAGACCTCATTTCATTCAAGTAACCTAGATGAAACTGCTGCCTAAAACTAGTTGAATTATAATTCAGTCTTTCTATAACATATTTTTTTTAATTCTTATATTTATCTTGTATTTGATATCAATATACAAAAAAAATAAAATTGCATGCAATTTAACAAAAATTCTAATTTTTCTAATAACAATGTGTATTTACCTATTTAAACCTAATTAAGTAATGAGTTACACTCATAGACACAACACATGACAATTACTGCCTGACCCGTGCATGTCATAGATGAGTAATACACTTGGGACCAAAATATGGTGCAATAACTACTATGCTATGGTCCTACATAATTTGGGGTTGGGACAATGGGGCTCATATTTGTGTAAAGGGTCTATTTCACAATATCTAATTAAGTTGTTGAAATTTAAAAATTTTTTTTATTGTACATACAATGTTAAATTTAATACCTACAGGTATTCTCTTACAATCAAACTTTGGATCATGCAGAGAGACAATAGTCAGTATAAAAGTAAAGACTGAGCCTGCACAGGTGTTGAGGGTGGCTACCGGGGTGGTTTTAGTCAGGTAAAAATCCCACACTCCCTCATCTTTTATCCCCAAAAAGCTAGACAGTTTCTGAAAGTTATATGTTTAATTAAATTAAATTATATGTACACATATCATACAATACATAATAACTAAATATAACAAATAAATGTTACAATATACGGGTACAATTTATACATATTATATCAATAAATATGGAAAATAAGTACCTACATCAATATTTTTATGTCAATAATACTAACAGGAACTTATACAGTATTCTTAGGATGAGTTTGCTTTACATTTTAAAGTAATCAAAACAAGAGCATATTCAGCATTCTAGTTGGTTTATTCGACCTGGCCATTCAGAGTGCCAAATGCACTCTTGTTTTGTATACTTTCAATGAACACCAAACTCATACTAAAGGTACAGATATTGTGAAACAGGGCCTTAATGATTATTATAACATTATAAATAGTTTAAATTAATATCTGATCTCAATCCAGAATCTCAAGATCTGTTTTGGCCAGAAACTCCATACATTAATTATGTAGTAAAAAAACTTGATCTCAAACAAAAGATTTTGGAGTAAGACCCACTATTAATTTTGGCAGTTACTTATTATAATTACAATATTCTAAGCAATTGAAAGTTATTGATGTAATAACTGGATATGAGTTCACTTGAGGTTTAATTCAATAAGTAAATACTCTTCAGAATAGATTACCTCTCTTATTAAATGCAATCAAAATGTCCTTAAATCAGAATTTACATGGTTTATATATCATTTTAATATTTTACAATATAGAACATACAGACTTAGCCATATAAAAGTCTTAACCATATAAAATGTTATCTGTAAAGTTATGTTTGTGTATACAATAAAAATACTATAATTATGACCAAATTCAACATACAATAGGTCTTAACTATCTCCAGTATGGTTACAAATGCATATCATAATACTAACCAGACAACTAAATGTTTTTTCAACATAACATTCAAAGGGACATATAAAGAACAACATACAAGTTTATTTACCACTATTTGACAAAATTACGAGTAAACCCGCGGCATATCGTAGAGTTACGATGACCGTGCGATGGTTTACAATCAGAATTAGTGCAGATTTCGCCTGATAAGCTATCAGGGACCTTCACGAGGGCCACTACATTGCTATCACAATAACATAGCCTTATCTACACCTGGACCGTAATACTCACTACTAGACACTAGTAAGCTTTGTTTTACACATCTAAGCACTGCAATATCACACACAATATCAATTATTGACAAATCCATCGATAATTTGCAAACAATAAGTCATGAAACAAACTTCGTATCACTCACCTTTCGAAGAGGATTTATAAACACGCCGCGCCACTTTTCCACATTCTCAGGGTCCTGGAAGTCGTACCCTCGCGTCTCCTCCACTGTCGGTAACATTTTACCAAGTTGCCCCGCGCCGAAATCATGTAAACACCAATGTTATCACACTGACAAAACATAAAGCACCATTTCTGGTTTCACTTGCACTCTGCACGTTTCTCACTAATATTAACACCGCAAAACACGCGTAAATCAGTCAAATTCTTTTGTTTTCAATGTTTTGTTGTAAAATGTTGAATTGCTAAATTGAATTAATTGAAAAATATATTCTTTGATTCATTTGGTCGGCTAAACGACGCCATTTTCAATTTATTTATCATTGGTTCGTTCTCTTTGTTCGACAGCAATCCATAGACGTTTGTTCCGATTCACGTCCAAATCATCACTATTTTCTCAAGGTACTTGGTACATTTTTGAAGAAGCAACATTGCTTTATTCTCATTTTGGGTCTCATACTATGAATCGGACACAAATTTCAAATTATCTTTGTTTTCATTGAAACATTTTCCGATATTCAAAGAAATTGGCAGACAACGGGATTTTGCGCAAGTTGGTTTTAAGTGAAAATCAATATATTTTTATGAGTGACAATGTGTGACCGTTTGTACTCATCAGACAAAGATAAACGAAGCTTCTCTATTTATTTTCAGTCTCAATTAATTGACACATCGTGGCCTAACTGAAAAACATACAAATACCTAGTATAACTAGATTTTTTACTACTACTTGAATTGCAGGTTGTTATTGGGAATATTTAATACTTTTGCGTCCACAATTTTAAAATTGATAAGAAATATCATAATAACAAGGAACAGTTTTCAGCAACTACAAGAATCAGTCAATAATATCAATATTAGTAAATACATTTCCCTTCATTATCAATTTAGGCAAATATTTAATCAGATTTAATCATCAGCCCACTTGCATTTAATCAACAGCCCACTTGCATTTAATCATCAGCCCACTTGCATCTACTATTCAACCTAAATCTCTTAACACTTTCATATTAGTCAAGGCGTGGAGAAGTCACAAAAAATAAGGTCTTGAGTTTGATTCCCAGATTGGTAAAAATCGTGTCGGTAGTTAGCATTACAATAAATCTTGAAACTTATCTGTATTTTAGGGGATAAATATGTGGCTATTGAGTATTAGAAATATGGTTACTATTCTGTATGTTATTACATGTAATTCTATAGCCATTTCAAGGGTAAAATGTAAAATATGATTGTCTTTATTGAATCAAATTAATATTCACTAAAAAAACTGTATAATTTTATACATTTTTCAGGTTTCTGGACGAATTCTTCATTATCAATGTCAAGTAAACGTCAATGACGTTAAAGGGTTTTTTACGAGGTACGTAATTTGAAACCAAATTTAAAAAAGCGACACATAAATATTTATTTTTAATATTTACTAAAGCATATAGCTGGAGATGGTTATTACATTAAAATATTATGCTTCAATTTGCTATATTCTTCTAAATTAAAGGGGAGTTTTATATAACTTTTTATTAGTCATACCCTCAATTGTTATCAACGTTGACCTTATAAAAGCTATAATTTTCAGTGATTGTCTGAAAGTGAAGGTGCGATGTTGTTTACGTAAATTAGAAAAAGAAAACACAATTAAAAAATATGTTCAGGATAATTTTCAGCAGTTTGTTAATCTCAACAGTGCTATGTGTGTACCAAAACACCAGCGGACTGAATAAAAGAAACTTTATTTACGATACGTAAGTACAATACAATCTGATTATATTGTTTACGTTTTGCAATTGCAAAATATATTGAGTAATATTGTGTAAAGAGAATATTAGAGATGATTTTTAGCATTTTTAATAGTTATTTCAGTTAAATAGTTGCATAATAGTGCACTATTACATCAATTTCGTAATAATGAAGCTTTTGTATACTAGGGGAATTCCCAAACTGCTTGGTTATCGGTATTCGGTTATCGTTAAGTTATTTTCTAGAAAAGTTCAGTAGCCCTTTGATAAAATTATGTATGATTAATAAAGAAATAAATATATATTTATTTTTATGTATAGGAAGGTATTTTTAGTCTATTGTATTATTTATTACTTGTCCTTTGTTCTGCTATTTATTTATAGGTTTTATGAGTCATAAATCAATGCTAAACGTTAATTTAAGTTCTTATGCTATCTATAATACTTACAATTGTAATTACTTACAAAACATTATCCTGCTCACTGAGATGAATCATGAAAATACTGTATTAAGTAATATGTGTGGGTACAATTTTTTTTTAATGTTACTCAACCATAGGTTTTTCTCATGTATCTTGGGTGAATTAACAAATATATAATTTCATATACACATGACACCCAGACCCGGAACAACTATTTGTGGATCACACGAAGAGGTTCTCTGTGTGGAAATCGAATCCGCTACACGTTAGCTGGTTGCCCAGTCACTGCATCAACCATGCAGTCAAATTAACTTAGGGTATTAGTATATCTTGAGCTGCTAGGCTCTATACAGGAGCAAGAATGGGGTGGTGTTTAGTCAGTAAGAGTCTGACATTCTCTATTGCCTCATGAAGTCATTCAATGATTTCTGTTACAAAAAGGTCTTAGTTATATAAAAAATGCTGATTTGAATAGCTGATTGCTACAACAATATATTTTGCTTACAGATATAAATATGACACGAGAATTGAACTCATCGTCAATAATGAAACGGAACAGGTCATGGATTTCTACGAGGTATGTGTTTGTAAAAAATCATAATATTTGCCAATCAATCATCGGGTCTGTTTGACCCTAGGGGGTAAACTTGACCCAAACTTTTAGACCAATGAAAAACTAATACATACTTTGTTCTAGATTGCTATTGATTATAAGATTTGCATCAAAGTTACCCCTATGTAGTGGGTCAAAATGGTCCTATGTACCTGGCATTTCAGACATACTTGTTAATTTAGTATTATTGTTTATCAGGAGACGGAGCTATATCACGGCTACCCCACCCGAGTGCATGTCTCTACAAACGAGACACTTACCGTCGACAACCCTATCTTTGTGACCGCTACTCAGCAGAAGGGTAAGTCTTATTTGATAATAATAAATACAAAGGGTAAATAATATGTGAGTGAGGTGACTTGAACACTTATCTTTAATCCCATAATCTCCTAAATCTCTAAATCCCTAATCCCCAAATCTCCATTCCACATAAAGGGCTAGTGATATACTTATAACTCTTCTAGTGTTGAGGATGTCCAATGTCCATGCCCGGCGCCGGTTGCTTACCACCAAGTGGTCAGTCTAGTCAGAAAAAATAGGGTTAAAAATAGCCCAGTTAAAATAGTTTCAGAATATTATTTCCTTACGCATAGAAAAAGTTGAACCCAATATTGTACCTTGTGGAACACCCATTGAATATTTCAAATTGTATAAAAGTTTCGTCATTGGGAAGATTCGGAAGGGGGTTAACCGTTGCAAGCGTTGCTTCAAGTCGGTTTTCTGCTCGGCCGTTGGATAACTCCGGTCGAGCCGGCCCATTAGTGTCGAAGCATGGTTCTCCTACACTTAACTTCGTTTTGAAAAGCCTCTATTGTTATTTGAGTGCTGATTTCACTGGTATTGTATTGTATTCGTAGGAGTATCATCATGGGAGCTCCCGCTACTGGTGCAGACACAGAGCGGAGCGCTGATATTCTCCAGCATGGCGCGCACTCTCTGTCCACACGACGCCGGACCAGGTGAGTCAAGTACCCTTAATTAGTACGAGTTAGCTTTAAGTTTAACTAGCTGCTTCTGCGTAGTTTCACCCGCTCTGCTCGGCTCCTATTGACCATAGCGTGATGTTTTATATCCTATAGCCTTCCTCAATAAATGCACTATCCAACACAAAAAGAATTATTCAAATCGGACCAGTAGTTCCGGAGATTAGCGCGTTCAAACAAACAAACAAACAAACAAACTCTTCAGCTTTATAATATTAGTATAGATTAGTATAGATGAGATCGTAACGAGAGCGCGTCCGGCGCTCTGATTGGTTGGATTATTCGCGCCGGCCAATCAAAAGGCGGAACACGCTCTCGTTTCGATTACTTCAAACGTAAAGCAAACTCATACTAATGGTAATGGAGTGTGTATTATTTTCTCGTGTCAAGCAGGTAGGGTTGCCAACTTTTTTTACAAGAAATAAAGTATATTTAGGTCTGAGAAGGAAAGTAAACAGTATTTTAGAAAAATTAACAGTATTTTATTTTTTTTTAAAATATGTGTGAGCGTCTAACATTTAACACTGTGTAGTGTTAAGCATTTTGAAAACAGTATTTTGTATACTTTATTATTGTTCAACAGTAAAAAGTATAATTTAGTGAAAAACAGTATAATACTGTTTTTAACAGTATAGTTGGGAACCCTACAAGCAGGTCTGGGTGTGGCGATGATGTTCCTTCCCTTTTGTGTGGATTAAAGGATCTGATAGACGATACTCAAATAATGATTCCTTTATTTCGTACTGGTTGAAAAAACTATATTTGAATAAATCGGTTACAATTAAATATTAGAAAAACAGTGACACTAGCGTCGCGAAAGCCGATCTATAGCTCAATAATGACGGTGCACTCGTTCGCCCTACCACCGCGCCGTCGTCGCGTCGTCCCCGCCGCTGCGTGCCGTGTGTGCTACCTGCCGCTAGATGGCGCTAGTCGTGAACATGGAGACCTACGTACTCTCACTAATGGCACAGTACGGTAGATGACTGATTTTTATTTTAATGTCCGTCTGGTAGATTATTTTAAAACATTACACACGTATTTTTATTTTCTTACGGAAACAAATACTTTCGAAGATATATTGATTTGAAATATCGCGTGACGTCACTTCTAGGTACGTTTTATACGTAGAAATGACGTATTCGCTTCCACTCCTAAACTTTGATTCGTTTTATCTAAGTACTGATATCTTATATGACAAAATAAAAAATACGTGTCTAATATTTTTTCATTACCTAACTGACGGACTAAATAGATGTTTAATTTCCATACCCCGTCATCATTCCTATTGTATAGTGATAGATATTGCTACCATGTAGAACACTAGTCGACTGTTCTACCGTTTCCGGGAATGGTCTTATCAGGCGAAGTACAGTGATATTACGTCATTATGCCAACGCTGGTATTCTGCGGTACTTTCCCGGTCAAAAATTTAAGATGTATCTATAACACAACTGCTTCGCTATATAAGTTTTTTGAGTTCTTATTGTAACTTTCGTGAGACATACTAAATTAATTATTATGTTGTCGGCTTACTAACAGGCTCATATTCATGAGCAGCATTCCGCGACACACGACGCGGCATGCTGCTCATGGCTTGAAACTAGTCGAGTTACTCGTCAAAACAGACGTGAGTAAGCCGATAACATAATCATAAATTTTTTGAGTTTATCCGTGATCATGGCGCTTGCAACAGTGCCGAAATATCGGAAACTCATAGACATAAATAAACATGGTAAATATCCCGTTTCGATGTACAGTGGAGGACAGATCCGCCTGATAAATATCTCATCAGATAGCGATAACGTCGCGGCTTAGTGACGCAACACGTGTAATCCACTGACTAAGCAGTGGTGCGTTTGATATCGTTCAACTACTTGCGCCGGCGGGTCTCATTAGGTCAAGCGCATGTGACCACCATTGTACATTGTGTTTAATTAATTTAGTTTTTTAATTCTTAAGTTAGTATAATATCTATGTTATTAGTTTCAGTTGAACTGTTATAAATGATTTGAATGTAAATTCTTTTGTACATAGTATGTTTGTATTATCTTTTGCTGTGCGCGACAGGGTACACTATTGTTACCTACCAATTGTTTAGCACCTAAGCCTACCATAGAGGAATGGAATAAAGAATTGAGTATATAAATAAAAGCTTTACACAGAGAGGAGTGGAAGAAGGGAAAGGGAAGGGAGTCCTTTGCTCTGCAGTGGGACGATCATGGTTGAAAACTAAATCCCACCCAAAACATAAATGTGAAAGGATGCCAAGTTCGATATTATTGGAATGCTTCGCCTATAAAAGAAGTGAGATCTAAATAAGTACCAAGTTCCATACACAGACCTCAGTTAAAAATGATATAACAAGTTGGCAAGTTTTCACACACTTTGTTATAAACCTACTAAACGCAATGAGTCAAGTATATAATTTTCTATTAAAACTTGCCAAGTTATATCATTTTTAACTGAGGTCTGTGTATGGAACTTGGTACTTATTTAGATCTCACTTCTTTTATAGGCGAAGCATTCCAATAATATCGAACTTGGCATCCTTTCACATTTATGTTTTGGGTGGGATTTCATTTATTTTTGTAAGGTTTATTTTCTTTTTTTCTTATTTTACTTTACTTTGACTAAATACAAACCTTCGTAACGAATTTTAGGTCGGTACGACCATTGGAAGATATAGATATTTTTTTTGTTTTAGTTCCTTAGGGGTATGAATTTACACCTTCATTATTTTTAAAACCGACTCACACTTGGCCATTTTCAGATTTTTTCCTTTACCTTGACCTAAAGACCTACCTCCATGCCAAATTTCAAGTCAATACGACCATTGGAAGTGGTCTAGGTTTTTGATGAGTGAGTCAGTCAGTGAGTGTATAGTAAAAATAGCGATTTTCTGACGTCAATATCTCAAGATCTACAATAGGTACATTAATGAAATTTTGTATTTTAGATAAGTAAGTAGATCTCGACAGATACTAGAAATTTCATATGCGTAGATAAAATAGATTTTGAGTTATAGGTGGGTCGAACTTGGCCCGAAATGGTTCGTGTAATATAACCCACGGCCGGTGTGTCGGTTTTTTTGCTCGAACTTGGCGGACACACTGCCGTGTGTCTAGATCTAAATTTACCTACCGTGTCTAATACTTGACCTGATCTAGTATATAAAATTCTCGTGTCACAGTTTTCGTTGCCATACTCCTCCGAAACAGATTGACCGATTTTGGTGTTTTTTTGTGCTTATCCGGTATCTATGAGAATCGGCCAACATCTATTTTTCATCCCCTTAAATGTTAGGGGTAGTACAACCCTAATTTTTTAATTTTCCGCGGACGAAGTCGCGGGCAGAAGCTAGTTTTCTATAAATCGATTATGTTCACTATATGAACCTGTACACTACAGATATAAAGACGGAGAACCGGCCGATGATCCAGATCACCACGTCCAACCCTCGCAACGTGTCGGTGGACATCAAGCTGCGGCGCGTCACCGACTTCTACGTCGACGTCAATAAGGTACTTTTTTTTTTTATGGGACTAGCCCGCCACAACCTCCCATACCGCTGCACCTCCTGTGCACCAGGATCTACAGTAGACACAACCATGAAAACACCGGAGCACTGAAGTCCATCGCGTCCCAGGGAAATGAATGACTGTCTTGGATCCCGCAACGAAACAAATCAGAAGATGTTATTAGAGGAGAAGAAAAAGAAAACGATAGTTTCCACTTTAAATTTAATGCAGGAGACAGAATGACTTAAGCCTTAGGGCACAAAAGAGTTAATAAGGTACTGTTCAAGTTGGGGAGAGTGGTTTCTTTATGGTATAAGCCGGTAAACGAGCAGACGGATCATCTGATGGTAAGCAATCGCCGCCGCCCATGGACAGTTGAAACACCAGAGGCGTTACAAGTGCGTTGTCGGCTTTTTGGGGGTTAGGAATTTAAGGGTTGTTGGGGAATCGGGGATTGGGAAGATTGGATATTGGTAATGGGACCTCTGGTATCCTCACTGAAACTACGCAAGCGTTGTTTAACGTCGGTGTTCAGCTCGGCCGTGGTATCACTCCGGTCGAGCCGGCCCAGCAGTGCCGAAGCATGGCGAGCCCACATTTACATTGGATTGTTTTCTTAAGAATTCATTGGTCTTGGATGATTCTATAAATTGGACAAAAAAATAGCCATATACTTTTTTTTGGGGATGGAAAACCATCAAATGTCTCCTCCCGCCCTGGGTGAGAGAATCGAACCCGCAATGCGTAACGTACCGCGGTAGCTTGTTACTCAGCCACTGCACAAACCTTGCAGCCGTATTAGTCATTTGGGGTCCCTATTTACCACCACAGATGGGCCCCAGTAGGGCTGATGCCTGATCCGGAGCTGCGGACTACCCAGCGGGTTTACCGGGGCTCCGGCTTGAAAAGCAGGAGTAGGAACGGGGTGGTTTTTAGTCAGTAAGAGTCTGACACTCCCTCTCGCCTCGGCCAAGGCGGGAGAAGTCATTGGATGATTTTCCCCCTAAAAAAGGGGTCCTCATTTGGTATTGGTTTTCGATTCCCCACCCACTATTATGTCTGTCACCCCCAGGAGATATCGCTGAACGTGACCCCAAGCTCTCCGAAGTACTTCTACTTCTCGTTCGACCAGCATCCGTGGAACATCACCGGCGGACACATGCAGAAGAGCGCCGGAGTTGTGACACAAAGGTAGGCTTGTAGACGGATCACCTGATGGTAAGCAAACAGCACCGCCCATGGATATCCGCGATACTAGAAGAGTTATGAATATGATGTTGGCTTTTTTGAGGAGAGGGGATTGGGGGGGCAACTGTATTTTTGCTCACCAGATGGCGCCAGTTTGAACGTCTCGTTTTTCGTCCAAAACTGAACACTACTTTGGTGTTATGACTGTTGGAAGGGTAGCTGGGAAACTGGCTACCGTGCAACGTGTAGTGGGTTCGATTCCCGCACGGAACAACACTTTGTATGATCCACAAATTGTTGTTTCGGGTCTGGGTGTCATGTGTATATGAACTTGTATGTTTGTAAACGCACCCACGACACAGGAGGAAATCCTAGTGTGGGGCTACGTTTTTTTTTTAAAGTGTCTAATCAATAAACCCGAAGTCTCTGCCTACCCCCTTTGTACCAATACCGTATTGTTCTAGATTCAACTACACTATACCGAAGAGTGTGATCCTCATCATAGAATCTGATGATGACATCTGCGCTACCGTCTCCATACAGAATAACTCGGTAAGTTGAACCTTATTTCTAGGAGCATAAGGTATGTTTTGCTTTGATAGTCTTGTAGATTTGCTGGGTGTTTGTTGTAATGTGAAGTGTGTCTTGTAGTTATGGAAATAAAGTTCATTTCGCATTGATAACGTCTTGCTTAGATCAATTTTGTCAGCGATGTCTAAATATAATGAGTAGAAAGTGCTAATTGGACTGTTTTTCTCCAATAGATTTCCGACTTTATTACAATACAATAAGGTTGAAAATGTATATGTTACAGTGTCCAGTGTTCGACAGTGAGAAGGAAGTGCTCTACAAGGGGTACCACCTCACCATGATGAGCAAGGGAGGCATCACGCTCACGGTAAGTAGCAGGGGCTGGCAGTAGTTAGCATGTCACACTATACAATCACTCCATCCCCCACCCCTCATCCCCATTTTCCATTCCCCATCCCCCATCTTCCATCCCCTATCCCCCATACCCCACAATCTATCCCTATACTTATTCTATACCTATGTACCCAATTTCTCTATACCCCATCCCCTAGAGGATAGGGGATCCTTATACCTTATGTCATCCTTCCATTAATAGTATTATAGATTAAAACAAAATTACAATTTTTATTTTCTTATCTTCTAATTATAATTACAATGGGCAGATGTTGCGTGATTCACTTCTGTTTGGCAAACAAACAAAATAATATTTTAGTTTTTTTGGATAAGCCGGTAAACGAGCAGACGGATGACCTGATGGTAATAAATCGAAAAACAAGAGGCGTTACAAGGGCGTTGGCGGCCTTTTGGGGTTAGGATTTAAGGGTTGTTGGGGGAATCGGGAATTCGAGCCGAAGCATGGCTCTCTCACACTAAAAACCCCTCTTTTGACCCCCCCCATTTAGGAATGACCTTGAAAGACCCCTATAATAATATTACTAGCAATCCCGTCGAACTCTGCTTCGCAAATGACAACAAATGATGTTTCCTGTTTTCCTGCTTTTCTCTTCATTTTTTTCCTGAATTTTCTATATGCTATAAACCACACAGAGCCTGACACCTTCCCATCGAATGCAAAACCGTGGAAATCGGTTCGTGCGTTCTGGAGTTATAGCGTCACGAAGGAAAACCCGACTTATTTTTATTTAATAAATAACAGTATTGTACAAGCCTCCCCCTTTCTTCCACCACCAGCAATCGATGTTCCCGGCGGGGTTCTACATCGTGTTCATAGTGAAGGAGAGCGACCAGCAGTGCACCGGCTCCAGCGGCCCCCCCCACGCCGTCGCCGATGGCAACCGGATGAAGAACTTCCGGTGAGGAACCTAATATTATACTATACTAATATTATACTATATACTAATATTATAATATACAGTGAAACCTCGTTAAGTGAGACTTCAAGGGACCTTCAAATTGGTATCACTTATAGAGGTATTCCACTAACCCAGTGTCTCAGATAACCAGGTATAAATAAACATTTGTCTCATTTACAGAGGGTTCCATTAATGGAGGTGAACATACGGGTTATTTCACATAAAGAGGTGTGATTCTTAAATAAAACAATGTGTTATGTGCACATTATAAATGAATAAGAATAAGTAAATCAACAAACAAAACGATGTTGTCTCAGTTACTGAGGTTTATGTATTAAAATTCACTTGCTGTCTCAGTTATAGAGGTAACTAAGATGATAAATCGAAAGAACAAATCCCAGATATAGAGGGTTGTTTGTCCCACTAATAGAGGTAATTCAGTGCCAATGGGTAGGGACCTCAGTATGAGTTCCAGTTGTGGAGGTTTCTCACTTATCCAGGTCCCACTTAACGAGGTTTCACTGTATATAGTAATATATACTATATATACTAATATTATAAAGCTGAAGAGTTTGTTTGTTTGTTTGAACGCGCTAATATCCGGAACTACTGGTCCGATTTGAATAATTCTTTTTGTGTTGGGTAGGGCATTTATCGAGGAAGGTTATAGGCTAAAATATCACGCTAAACGCAAACGCTACGATTAATAGGAACTGAGCAGAGCGGGTGAAACCGCGCGGAAGTAGCTAGTCATTAATATGCTTCAGCCCGCGACTTCGTCAACGGAAAATTAAAAAATGTTGGGTTGTACCCCTAACATTTAGGGGGATGAAAATAGATGTTAGAGGTGCACATTACGGCACGTAATGCCGCTATACAATGTACACACACTTTTCACCATTTGTGTTACAAGTCCCATGTAGTAGGGGGTGAGCCTATTGCCATATACTGGACACAATTCCTGACTCCGTGCTACTACTGAGAAATTTTCGAAAAAACGAAAATAGCCCAGTAATCTTGCCCGACCCGGGAATCAAACCCGAGACCCCTTGTCGGGCAGTTAGTCGTAATTGCAACCACTCGACCAACGATACAGTCTTTTTTACTTTTCTTCTCTTATTATTATACTTTCACACACAAATACAAACAGATACATACAGTTTTGAAAGCTTATGTACAAAGGCGAGCTTAACCCAGAATTGGGTTCTCTGACAGCAAACCTTAAAGCTAAAGAGAGATTTTATACAGGCGGGTAATCTCTTCTTTTTTACTCCTTTGATGATCTATAAATGACGATGATGTTGCCCCCCCAGGTTCCGCGTGATAGCCACAATCTCGTACCGCGAGTACGTGGTGGGGGCGCTGGTGACGCTGGCGCTGGTGGCGGTGGTGGCGCTGCTCGTCGTGCTCGCCGTGCTCGCCTGCACCTGCCGCTGCACTGGTCAGTAGACTTTGTATTACTCATTGGTAGACTGACAGACGGACAAATTGTGGTGGACGAAAAGTGTGGGAGAGCCATGCCTCAAAGAAAACCGACGTGAAGCGAGGTTAAGCGTGAGCGAGGTTTTTAAATCCGGTGATAGTGCAGAACCCAATAACTATAGGCCGGTCTCTATTTTACCAGTACTCAGTAAAGTATTTGAAAAACTGATACTTACTCAGATGCTGCGTCACTTTAACATGAATTCTATCTTTCATGATCAACAATACGGGTTTACCAAAGGACGCTCTACTACTGACGCGGGGGTAGCTCTGATTAAACGGATTTTCGCCTCGTGGGAAGAAGCTCAGGACGCTATCGGAATATTTTGTGACCTTTCGAAGGCATTTGACTGTGTTGAGCATGGGACTTTGTTGCTGAAGCTGGAACACTACGGCATTCGAGGGGTATCGCTAAATCTATTGAACTCATACCTTCAGGATAGGCAACTTAAAGTACAAATAAAGTAAACTCACATGGTGCTAGCGTATCTATGGGTGTACCTCAGGGATCGATACTAGGTCCATTCCTATTTTTGGCATATATAAATGACTTGCCCCATTTATTCAAAAATGAACCTCAAATGGTATTATTTGCTGATGACACATCACTAGTTTTTAAAATAAACAGACGAACAAATAATTATGACGACGTAAATGATGCTCTAATGAAGGTTCAGAATTGGTTTACAGTCAATAACTTAGTCTTAAACGATAAAAAGACAAAATGTATTAGATTTGTTTTGCCAAATGTTAAAAGTAATAAATGTGACATATTATTGAATCGTGAAAAATTAGAATTTGTAAAAGAGACTACTTTCCTGGGAATCACCGTAGACGACAAATTGCAATGGGGTCCTCATTACATCTCTAGCGGGACGACTTAGCTCTTCAGCTTATGTTGGCTGGAAAATCCGACAGTTAACTGATATAGACACGGCAAGACTGGTATACTTCAGTTACTTCCATAGCATAATGTCGTATGGCATTTTATTGTGAGAGGCATTTTACATTGAGTCTATTTTTATTTTACAAAAGCGCGCCGTCAGATCTATCTACAATCTTGGTCGTCGCGAATCTCTCAGGGAAAAGTTTAAGGAGATCAATATTATGACCGTTCCATGTCAATTTATCTATGAAAACATTATGTATGTTAGGAAAAATCTAAACTTGTTTGACAAAGTGTCTGACAGACACAATTATGAAACTAGACATAAGGATAGATTGAGCCAGCCATTCTTTAGATTGTCAAAAATAAGTAAGTCGTTCATGGGATTCGGTGTTAAATGTTATAACAAAATTCCAGAGGAAATAAAACACCTAAATGAAAGACAATTTAAACTATGTATTAAAAAAACGATGTGTAGATTAGCATACTACAAATTGAATGATTATATAGAGGATAAAAATGCTTGGAGGCAGGCTGGTCCAGCTCCACAGGGTAACGAAAAAATAAAGTAATTCCAATAATGTAATAATAAAACCATGTTATTTCAATTTGTTCTGTTAAATTAGATACAATCATTGTAAATGTGAGAGCCCTGTAATTAGCTAAAACTGTATTAGACTAGTAGAATGCACTTGTGTCAGCTTGGAGTTGTCATGCTCACTCAAGGGTCTCATTGGCGGTGGCACGGGCATTGGATCGCTCGATTCCCTGCAACATGGTTGAGTTGGGCGGTGCTGGTGTACGTGTCATGTTCGTGAACGGGCGCTGTCAACTGGGACTGGTCAGCTCCAGACTGCATTAAGATTATTGTCCTCAGGGTTATTTTCTTTTTCTATCACTTTGACTAAATATTAGTTTTACATTGTTCTCACATAGTTGAAGCAATCGAAACAATGTAACCATGAATTGTATTGTGAAACTGATTGGAAAAGAGTAACCTATGGAGTTTCTTGCTCGTTCTTCTCCATAGGAATCTACACTTTGGAACGAGCAAATAGCTTCACTAGAGGACTGACCGACAGACTGACATTATTAATATTATTTTATTTGCTTTGACGTTCAAAAGTGCCTTCCTGGTCTAATTGAAATAAATAATTTTGACTTTTGACTTTGACTTTTGGTTACCGGAGTATTAATTAACCCCCTTTTCCAATCTTCCCAATCCCCAATCCCCCAACAAACCTTTTTTTTTTTTGAGGGGGGAAAGTCATCCAATGCCTGCTCCCGCCTTGAGCGAGGCGAGAGGGAGTATCAGACTCTTACTGACTAAAATCACCACGTTCCTACTCCTGCTTTTCGAGCCGGTTCCCCGGTTAATTCGCTAGGTAGTCTGCAGCTCCGGAAATGAAGTGGTGAGTGGGCTGTGTATTACTCATTGGTAGGTACACAGATAACAGACAGATAAATAGAGACAAGAAGAGAATTTCCAACTTTTAAACCCAGTAAAATAGTGATAACATGATACAATAGTAAATTTTCTACAGCTACAGACTACTGGAACTATTTGTTAGAGCTGTATCGACACATGACGAGTGACAGAAGACAGAAGTCGCATATAGATAATCGACGCACAAATCAACGGATGACGTCACAAATCTTACATCGCACATGTGAATAAACATGGATAAAAAATACTATACTATCAGCCCTCTAATACAACTTCAATGCAAACTAAACCTTACCGTCTCTAAAATAAAACCTATATTCTTGTACTCCACAGAAACAGTAGTGATAGTGGAGTCGGAGCCCATAGCGCATGCGTCGACGTCGGGCGAGGGGAGCGGCGCCGGCGCAGCCGATACCGCGCCCATACTACAGGATAGTGATGATGATGAGATCGGAATTGCGGGTAAGTAGAGATCTAAATCCTTTAATATAAATTAGCTAGCTTTTGCCCGTGGCTTTCCACGCGTTAAATTCGAAGTTATAAACGTTTCTCTTGAATCAATCTATTAAAAAACTGGCCAAGTGCGAGTCGGACTCGCCCATGAAGGGTTCCGTAGCAGCAAGTAGATGACATAATACAAAAGTTATAAAATAACTTGGTTTTACATAGTGTTTGTATGAACGACAAAGTTATATTTGCGTCGATCTAAACAATTGATTTTGACTTAAAATGGTTATAAGGAACCTTAATGTATTATTTTAAAGTCCTATCCATAGACACCCATCACGGATAGAATAGCTGAGATTTTTTTGAATCAGTTCTATGTAATAACAAAACTAAAAGAATCTTAATTAAAATCGATTCAGTTCTTAATAAAACTACAGAGTACTCGGCACAGACTAAAAAAATATATTGAAAAAACGTTCCAATTTACACAACATACAATTTTAACGTTCCATTTTAGTAAACAATGTTGTTGTAGGAACACAAGTAATGTAATACTGTTAAAATAGTAATTAGTAATATTGTTTTGATACAAATTTAACAGTTCTCTCGTCGTTATAGCATGTTACTGACCCCCTTTAAGGATAACCTTCTAGAGAAGTATAATGTAGATAACATATGTCGTATGACGACATATGACGTACGTATAATGTATGATAATATAATGTATGATGACTGGCAGACGACAAGTGGTCCCACTCGCACCCGCTGACGGTGCAGAAGCTGACGCGGGCCCCGCTGGAGACGCAGGCCAGGAGGTCCGACAGGTGAGGCAGACGTACATACATACATATACTTACACATATATAGAAGTTTTTAAGGGGGGGGGACATGATCCCTTGACTTCCCTTCGCCACCGGCGATGAGAGGAGTGTCAGACTCTTACTGACTAAACACCACCCCGTTCCTACTCCTGCTTTTCGAGTCGGAGCACCGGTAAACCCGCTAGGAGTCCGCACAGAGGCATCAGCCCTATGACCTATGACCGGTACAAACAACTTTCCCGAAGAAACTTTTTTGTATACTCATTATAGTACTATATTTATTACAATAACACCTAGATCGACTCCGACATACGGGGCACCATCAGATGTATTTTTAAACCTCTTGGCAATAATAACATATACTTATACATACAAAGGCGGATCAAATCTTAACATTTAACGTAAACGAAGCGAAAGCGCGTTCGCGCGCTCTGATTGGCCGGCGAAAATAAGCCAACCAATCAAAGCGTCGAACGCGCTCTCGTTTCGATCTCGTTAAACTTAAA
Organism: Spodoptera frugiperda; assembly: GCF_023101765.2. Classification (NCBI taxonomy): domain Eukaryota; kingdom Metazoa; phylum Arthropoda; class Insecta; order Lepidoptera; family Noctuidae; genus Spodoptera; species Spodoptera frugiperda. The sequence goes on along the minus strand of NC_064232.1, from coordinate 256,400 downwards.
ACAAACTCATACTAAGCCATCAAGGTTGAGGGCCAATGCTAACATCCTTAATTCATAACATCACAACTAATGACAACAACAACACACTAGTAACTCCTCTAGTGTGGTGGGTGTCACTTGACTCAATATTGTATGACTGCTTGCAGATACTTCTGGGGCGCGCTGACGGTGGCCGTGGTGTATGCGTTGCCCGTCGTACAACTACTCTTCACATACCAGAGGGTACGTACTGGCTTATGGCCAGTTTCAATAACCTATCTATCTGTAGAGTTGCCTACTAGAGATAGTATTTTGACATAAGCTCCATACAAATCAAAATACTATCTCTAGTAGGCAAATCTACAGATAGATAGGTGATTGAAATTGGCCGTTAGTCTATAGCCTTCCTCGATAAATGGACTATACAATACAAAAAGAATTATCCAATTCGATCCAGTAGTTTCGGAGATTAGGGCGTTCAAATAAACAAATTCTTCTGTTGAATATAAATTGTTATTTAACTTCATAACTGTTTGACGAGGTACCTTGACTAGTTTCAAGTCACATGTGGGACTTATAATAGCATTGCTCAATAAAAGAGATGGGGATCGTTGCGAAACCAACTAAATGATATGGATGTAATTTGACTGCTTTATTAGTTGATTGGTTGGTCTCTTCGAATCTGTGTTATTTTGAGTTCGATTCCTGAGTCAGGTAAAAAATCTTGAGAATAATGCTAATTTTACTACAAAAGAAGGCAGGAAATGAATTTTACATCAGCTTCCCTTCACCCCTTTTGCCAAAAAATGACTTTTTCTTGTGGGCAAGCTCGCTATACTCCTGTGCACTAGGATCTACAGTAGACAGAACCATGCAAACACCGGAACACTGAAGTCCAACGTCCCAGGGACATGAAAACTATCTTGGATCCCGCAACGAAATATATCAGAAGATATTATTCGAGAGAGGAGAAAAAGAAAACGATAGTTTCCACCTCATCAACCAACAAAAAATAACTACCTAACCCCCCTTTCCCCCTTTGCAGATGGTATTCCAGACGGGCGACCAGGACCTGTGCTACTACAACTTCCTGTGCGCGCACCCGCTGGGGTTCCTGTCGGACTTCAACCACGTGTACTCCAACGTGGGCTACGTGGTGCTGGGCCTGGTCTTCATGGCCCAGGTCCGCCACCGCCAGCTCAGGAACCGGGGGAAGCCGCAGGTGGGCCATTATAGACTGTATTGCTATAGACATAGAGTGTATTATCGCGTGTACTCCAACGTGGGCTACGTGGTGCTGGGGCTGGTCTTCATGGCCCAGGTCCGCCACCGCCAGCTCAGGAACCGGGGGAAGCCGCAGGTGGGCCATTATAGACTGTATTGCTATAGACATAGAGTGTATTATCGCGTGTACTCCAACGTGGGCTACGTGGTGCTGGGCCTGGTCTTCATGGCCCAGGTCCGCCACCGCCAGCTCAGGAACCGGGGGAAGCCGCAGGTGGGCCATTATAGACTGTATTGCTATAGACATAGAGTGTATTATCGCGTGTACTCCAACGTGGGCTACGTGGTGCTGGGCCTGGTCTTCATGGCCCAGGTCCGCCACCGCCAGCTCAGGAACCGGGGGAAGCCGCAGGTGGGCCATTATAGACTGTATTGCTATAGACATAGAGTGTATTATCGCGTGTACTCCAACGTGGGCTACGTGGTGCTGGGGCTGGTCTTCATGGCCCAGGTCCGCCACCGCCAGCTCAGGAACCGGGGGAAGCCGCAGGTGGGCCATTATAGACTGTATTGCTATAGACATAGAGTGTATTATCGCGTGTACTCCAACGTGGGCTACGTGGTGCTGGGGCTGGTCTTCATGGCCCAGGTCCGCCACCGCCAGCTCAGGAACCGGGGAAGCCGCAGGTGGGCCATTATAGACTGTATTGCTATAGACATAGAGTGTATTATCGCGTGTACTCCAACGTGGGCTACGTGGTGCTGGGCCTGGTCTTCATGGCCCAGGTCCGCCACCGCCAGCTCAGGAACCGGGGGAAGCCGCAGGTGGGCCATTGTAGACTGTATTGCTGTAGACATAGAGTGTATTATCGCGTGTACTCCAACGTGGGCTACGTGGTGCTGGGCCTGGTCTTCATGGCCCAGGTCCGCCACCGCCAGCTCAGGAACCGGGGGAAGCCGCAGGTGGGCCATTATAGACTGTATTGCTATAGACATAGAGTGTATTATCGCGTGTACTCCAACGTGGGCTACGTGGTGCTGGGGCTGGTCTTCATGGCCCAGGTCCGCCACCGCCAGCTCAGGAACCGGGGGAAGCCGCAGGTGAGCCATTATAGACTCTATTGCTATAGGGATAGAGTGTATTGTCGCGTGTACTCCAACGTGGGCTACGTGGTGCTGGGGCTGGTCTTCATGGCCCAGGTCCGCCACCGCCAGCTCAGGAACCGGGGGAAGCCGCAGGTGGGCAGTTTTAGACTCTATTGCTATAGACATAGAGTGTATTATCGTGTGCCACCGCCAGCTCAGGAACCGGGGGAAGCCGCAGGTGGGCCATTATAGACTGTATTGCTTTAGTGGTAAAGTGTATTATTGATTGTAACTTGATGTAGTGACAGCAGGGTAGATTATAAGTTGTGAGCAACTTATCTCTTCACATGAGTGTGTTATACCCGATGGCAGGTTGTCAGTGCTCTCTGATAAACCTGAACCTTTTTAACTGTGATCTCCAACCCTCCTTTTAAGTGTGGGAGAGCCATGCTTCAGCACTGCTGGGCCGGCTCGACCGGAGTGATACCACGGCCGAGCAGAAAACCGACGTGAAACAACGCTTGCGTTGTGTTACGTTGTGTGAGTGAGGTTACTGGAGGCCCAATTACCAATCTTCCAAATCCCCGAGTCGCCATCAATCCTTAAATTTCTAACCCCAAAAGGCCGGCAACGCATTTGTTCTGGTGTTTCAAGTGTCCATGGGCGGCAGCGATTGCTTACCATCAGGTGATACGTGCTGTACCCGATTTCAAAGAAAATACTGTGCTATAATATGTTTCTGACCATCCGTCGTTTGTTCGTCGACGTCAATGTGCGTCCCGCAGCACTACGGGCTGCTGTACTCATGTGGCTGTGTATAATATGTCTCCTCGTCATCGTGTCCAGGACATGTGTCGTCCCGCAGCACTGGGCTGCTGTACTCCATGGGGCTGTGTATAATATGTCCCCCTCGTGTCCAGGACATGGGCGTCCCGCAGCACTACGGGCTGCTGTACTCCATGGGGCTGTGTATAATATGTTCCCCCTCGTGTCCAGGACATGGGCGTCCCGCAGCACTACGGGCTGCTGTACTCCATGGGGCTGTGTATAATATGTTCCCCCTCGTGTCCAGGACATGGGCGTCCCGCAGCACTACGGGCTGCTGTACTCCATGGGGCTGTGTATAATATGTTCCCCCTCGTGTCCAGGACATGGGCGTCCCGCAGCACTACGGGCTGCTGTACTCCATGGGGCTGTGTATAATATGTTCCCCCTCGTGTCCAGGACATGGGCGTCCCGCAGCACTACGGGCTGCTGTACTCCATGGGGCTGTGTATAATATGTTCCCCCTCGTGTCCAGGACATGGGCGTCCCGCAGCACTACGGGCTGCTGTACTCCATGGGGCTGTGTATAATATGTTCCCCCTCGTGTCCAGGACATGGGCGTCCCGCAGCACTACGGGCTGCTGTACTCCATGGGGCTGTGTATAATATGTTCCCCCTCGTGTCCAGGACATGGGCGTCCCGCAGCACTACGGGCTGCTGTACTCCATGGGGCTGTGTATAATATGTTCCCCCCTCGTGTCCAGGACATGGGCGTCCCGCAGCACTACGGGCTGCTGTACTCCATGGGGCTGTGTATAATATGTTCCCCCTCGTGTCCAGGACATGGGCGTCCCGCAGCACTACGGGCTGCTGTACTCCATGGGGCTGTGTATAATATGTTCCCCCTCGTGTCCAGGACATGGGCGTCCCGCAGCACTACGGGCTGCTGTACTCCATGGGGCTGTGTATAATATGTTCCCCCTCGTGTCCAGGACATGGGCGTCCCGCAGCACTACGGGCTGCTGTACTCCATGGGGCTGTGTATAATATGTTCCCCCCTCGTGTCCAGGACATGGGCGTCCCGCAGCACTACGGGCTGCTGTACTCCATGGGGCTGTGTATAATATGTTCCCCCTCGTGTCCAGGACATGGGCGTCCCGCAGCACTACGGGCTGCTGTACTCCATGGGGCTGTGTATAATATGTTCCCCCTCGTGTCCAGGACATGGGCGTCCCGCAGCACTACGGGCTGCTGTACTCCATGGGGCTGTGTATAATATGTTCCCCCTCGTGTCCAGGACATGGGCGTCCCGCAGCACTACGGGCTGCTGTACTCCATGGGGCTGTGTATAATATGTTCCCCCTCGTGTCCAGGACATGGGCGTCCCGCAGCACTACGGGCTGCTGTACTCCATGGGGCTGTGTATAATATGTTCCCCCCTCGTGTCCAGGACATGGGCGTCCCGCAGCACTACGGGCTGCTGTACTCCATGGGGCTGTGTATAATATGTTCCCCCTCGTGTCCAGGACATGGGCGTCCCGCAGCACTACGGGCTGCTGTACTCCATGGGGCTGTGTATAATATGTTCCCCCTCGTGTCCAGGACATGGGCGTCCCGCAGCACTACGGGCTGCTGTACTCCATGGGGCTGTGTATAATATGTTCCCCCTCGTGTCCAGGACATGGGCGTCCCGCAGCACTACGGGCTGCTGTACTCCATGGGGCTGTGTATAATATGTTCCCCCCTCGTGTCCAGGACATGGGCGTCCCGCAGCACTACGGGCTGCTGTACTCCATGGGGCTGTGTATAATATGTTCCCCCTCGTGTCCAGGACATGGGCGTCCCGCAGCACTACGGGCTGCTGTACTCCATGGGGCTGTGTATAATATGTTCCCCCTCGTGTCCAGGACATGGGCGTCCCGCAGCACTACGGGCTGCTGTACTCCATGGGGCTGTGTATAATATGTTCCCCCTCGTGTCCAGGACATGGGCGTCCCGCAGCACTACGGGCTGCTGTACTCCATGGGGCTGTGTATAATATGTTCCCCCCTCGTGTCCAGGACATGGGCGTCCCGCAGCACTACGGGCTGCTGTACTCCATGGGGCTGTGTATAATATGTTCCCCCTCGTGTCCAGGACATGGGCGTCCCGCAGCACTACGGGCTGCTGTACTCCATGGGGCTGTGTATAATATGTTCCCCCTCGTGTCCAGGACATGGGCGTCCCGCAGCACTACGGGCTGCTGTACTCCATGGGGCTGTGTATAATATGTTCCCCCTCGTGTCCAGGACATGGGCGTCCCGCAGCACTACGGGCTGCTGTACTCCATGGGGCTGTGTATAATATGTTCCCCCTCGTGTCCAGGACATGGGCGTCCCGCAGCACTACGGGCTGCTGTACTCCATGGGGCTGTGTATAATATGTTCCCCCTCGTGTCCAGGACATGGGCGTCCCGCAGCACTACGGGCTGCTGTACTCCATGGGGCTGTGTATAATATGTTCCCCCCTCGTGTCCAGGACATGGGCGTCCCGCAGCACTACGGGCTGCTGTACTCCATGGGGCTGTGTATAATATGTTCCCCCTCGTGTCCAGGACATGGGCGTCCCGCAGCACTACGGGCTGCTGTACTCCATGGGGCTGTGTATAATATGTTCCCCCCTCGTGTCCAGGACATGGGCGTCCCGCAGCACTACGGGCTGCTGTACTCCATGGGGCTGTGTATAATATGTTCCCCCCTCGTGTCCAGGACATGGGCGTCCCGCAGCACTACGGGCTGCTGTACTCCATGGGGCTGTGTATAATATGTTCCCCCCTCGTGTCCAGGACATGGGCGTCCCGCAGCACTACGGGCTGCTGTACTCCATGGGGCTGTGTATAATATGTTCCCCCTCGTGTCCAGGACATGGGCGTCCCGCAGCACTACGGGCTGCTGTACTCCATGGGGCTGTGTATAATATGTTCCCCCCTCGTGTCCAGGACATGGGCGTCCCGCAGCACTACGGGCTGCTGTACTCCATGGGGCTGTGTATAATATGTTCCCCCTCGTGTCCAGGACATGGGCGTCCCGCAGCACTACGGGCTGCTGTACTCCATGGGGCTGTGTATAATATGTTCCCCCCTCGTGTCCAGGACATGGGCGTCCCGCAGCACTACGGGCTGCTGTACTCCATGGGGCTGTGTATAATATGTTCCCCCTCGTGTCCAGGACATGGGCGTCCCGCAGCACTACGGGCTGCTGTACTCCATGGGGCTGTGTATAATATGTTCCCCCTCGTGTCCAGGACATGGGCGTCCCGCAGCACTACGGGCTGCTGTACTCCATGGGGCTGTGTATAATATGTTCCCCCTCGTGTCCAGGACATGGGCGTCCCGCAGCACTACGGGCTGCTGTACTCCATGGGGCTGTGTATAATATGTTCCCCCTCGTGTCCAGGACATGGGCGTCCCGCAGCACTACGGGCTGCTGTACTCCATGGGGCTGTGTATAATATGTTCCCCCTCGTGTCCAGGACATGGGCGTCCCGCAGCACTACGGGCTGCTGTACTCCATGGGGCTGTGTATAATATGTTCCCCCTCGTGTCCAGGACATGGGCGTCCCGCAGCACTACGGGCTGCTGTACTCCATGGGGCTGTGTATAATATGTTCCCCCTCGTGTCCAGGACATGGGCGTCCCGCAGCACTACGGGCTGCTGTACTCCATGGGGCTGTGTATAATATGTTCCCCCTCGTGTCCAGGACATGGGCGTCCCGCAGCACTACGGGCTGCTGTACTCCATGGGGCTGTGTATAATATGTTCCCCCTCGTGTCCAGGACATGGGCGTCCCGCAGCACTACGGGCTGCTGTACTCCATGGGGCTGTGTATAATATGTTCCCCCCTCGTGTCCAGGACATGGGCGTCCCGCAGCACTACGGGCTGCTGTACTCCATGGGGCTGTGTATAATATGTTCCCCCCTCGTGTCCAGGACATGGGCGTCCCGCAGCACTACGGGCTGCTGTACTCCATGGGGCTGTGTATAATATGTTCCCCCTCGTGTCCAGGACATGGGCGTCCCGCAGCACTACGGGCTGCTGTACTCCATGGGGCTGTGTATAATATGTTCCCCCTCGTGTCCAGGACATGGGCGTCCCGCAGCACTACGGGCTGCTGTACTCCATGGGGCTGTGTATAATATGTTCCCCCTCGTGTCCAGGACATGGGCGTCCCGCAGCACTACGGGCTGCTGTACTCCATGGGGCTGTGTATAATATGTTCCCCCTCGTGTCCAGGACATGGGCGTCCCGCAGCACTACGGGCTGCTGTACTCCATGGGGCTGTGTATAATATGTTCCCCCTCGTGTCCAGGACATGGGCGTCCCGCAGCACTACGGGCTGCTGTACTCCATGGGGCTGTGTATAATATGTTCCCCCTCGTGTCCAGGACATGGGCGTCCCGCAGCACTACGGGCTGCTGTACTCCATGGGGCTGTGTATAATATGTTCCCCCCTCGTGTCCAGGACATGGGCGTCCCGCAGCACTACGGGCTGCTGTACTCCATGGGGCTGTGTATAATATGTTCCCCCCTCGTGTCCAGGACATGGGCGTCCCGCAGCACTACGGGCTGCTGTACTCCATGGGGCTGTGTATAATATGTTCCCCCTCGTGTCCAGGACATGGGCGTCCCGCAGCACTACGGGCTGCTGTACTCCATGGGGCTGTGTATAATATGTTCCCCCCTCGTGTCCAGGACATGGGCGTCCCGCAGCACTACGGGCTGCTGTACTCCATGGGGCTGTGTATAATATGTTCCCCCCTCGTGTCCAGGACATGGGCGTCCCGCAGCACTACGGGCTGCTGTACTCCATGGGGCTGTGTATAATATGTTCCCCCCTCGTGTCCAGGACATGGGCGTCCCGCAGCACTACGGGCTGCTGTACTCCATGGGGCTGTGTATAATATGTTCCCCCTCGTGTCCAGGACATGGGCGTCCCGCAGCACTACGGGCTGCTGTACTCCATGGGGCTGTGTATAATATGTTCCCCCTCGTGTCCAGGACATGGGCGTCCCGCAGCACTACGGGCTGCTGTACTCCATGGGGCTGTGTATAATATGTTCCCCCTCGTGTCCAGGACATGGGCGTCCCGCAGCACTACGGGCTGCTGTACTCCATGGGGCTGTGTATAATATGTTCCCCCTCGTGTCCAGGACATGGGCGTCCCGCAGCACTACGGGCTGCTGTACTCCATGGGGCTGTGTATAATATGTTCCCCCTCGTGTCCAGGACATGGGCGTCCCGCAGCACTACGGGCTGCTGTACTCCATGGGGCTGTGTATAATATGTTCCCCCTCGTGTCCAGGACATGGGCGTCCCGCAGCACTACGGGCTGCTGTACTCCATGGGGCTGTGTATAATATGTTCCCCCTCGTGTCCAGGACATGGGCGTCCCGCAGCACTACGGGCTGCTGTACTCCATGGGGCTGTGTATAATATGTTCCCCCTCGTGTCCAGGACATGGGCGTCCCGCAGCACTACGGGCTGCTGTACTCCATGGGGCTGTGTATAATATGTTCCCCCTCGTGTCCAGGACATGGGCGTCCCGCAGCACTACGGGCTGCTGTACTCCATGGGGCTGTGTATAATATGTTCCCCCTCGTGTCCAGGACATGGGCGTCCCGCAGCACTACGGGCTGCTGTACTCCATGGGGCTGTGTATAATATGTTCCCCCTCGTGTCCAGGACATGGGCGTCCCGCAGCACTACGGGCTGCTGTACTCCATGGGGCTGTGTATAATATGTTCCCCCCTCGTGTCCAGGACATGGGCGTCCCGCAGCACTACGGGCTGCTGTACTCCATGGGGCTGTGTATAATATGTTCCCCCTCGTGTCCAGGACATGGGCGTCCCGCAGCACTACGGGCTGCTGTACTCCATGGGGCTGTGTATAATATGTTCCCCCTCGTGTCCAGGACATGGGCGTCCCGCAGCACTACGGGCTGCTGTACTCCATGGGGCTGTGTATAATATGTTCCCCCCTCGTGTCCAGGACATGGGCGTCCCGCAGCACTACGGGCTGCTGTACTCCATGGGGCTGTGTATAATATGTTCCCCCTCGTGTCCAGGACATGGGCGTCCCGCAGCACTACGGGCTGCTGTACTCCATGGGGCTGTGTATAATATGTTCCCCCTCGTGTCCAGGACATGGGCGTCCCGCAGCACTACGGGCTGCTGTACTCCATGGGGCTGTGTATAATATGTTCCCCCTCGTGTCCAGGACATGGGCGTCCCGCAGCACTACGGGCTGCTGTACTCCATGGGGCTGTGTATAATATGTTCCCCCCTCGTGTCCAGGACATGGGCGTCCCGCAGCACTACGGGCTGCTGTACTCCATGGGGCTGTGTATAATATGTTCCCCCCTCGTGTCCAGGACATGGGCGTCCCGCAGCACTACGGGCTGCTGTACTCCATGGGGCTGTGTATAATATGTTCCCCCTCGTGTCCAGGACATGGGCGTCCCGCAGCACTACGGGCTGCTGTACTCCATGGGGCTGTGTATAATATGTTCCCCCTCGTGTCCAGGACATGGGCGTCCCGCAGCACTACGGGCTGCTGTACTCCATGGGGCTGTGTATAATATGTTCCCCCTCGTGTCCAGGACATGGGCGTCCCGCAGCACTACGGGCTGCTGTACTCCATGGGGCTGTGTATAATATGTTCCCCCTCGTGTCCAGGACATGGGCGTCCCGCAGCACTACGGGCTGCTGTACTCCATGGGGCTGTGTATAATATGTTCCCCCTCGTGTCCAGGACATGGGCGTCCCGCAGCACTACGGGCTGCTGTACTCCATGGGGCTGTGTATAATATGTTCCCCCTCGTGTCCAGGACATGGGCGTCCCGCAGCACTACGGGCTGCTGTACTCCATGGGGCTGTGTATAATATGTTCCCCCTCGTGTCCAGGACATGGGCGTCCCGCAGCACTACGGGCTGCTGTACTCCATGGGGCTGTGTATAATATGTTCCCCCTCGTGTCCAGGACATGGGCGTCCCGCAGCACTACGGGCTGCTGTACTCCATGGGGCTGTGTATAATATGTTCCCCCTCGTGTCCAGGACATGGGCGTCCCGCAGCACTACGGGCTGCTGTACTCCATGGGGCTGTGTATAATATGTTCCCCCTCGTGTCCAGGACATGGGCGTCCCGCAGCACTACGGGCTGCTGTACTCCATGGGGCTGTGTATAATATGTTCCCCCTCGTGTCCAGGACATGGGCGTCCCGCAGCACTACGGGCTGCTGTACTCCATGGGGCTGTGTATAATATGTTCCCCCTCGTGTCCAGGACATGGGCGTCCCGCAGCACTACGGGCTGCTGTACTCCATGGGGCTGTGTATAATATGTTCCCCCTCGTGTCCAGGACATGGGCGTCCCGCAGCACTACGGGCTGCTGTACTCCATGGGGCTGTGTATAATATGTTCCCCCTCGTGTCCAGGACATGGGCGTCCCGCAGCACTACGGGCTGCTGTACTCCATGGGGCTGTGTATAATATGTTCCCCCTCGTGTCCAGGACATGGGCGTCCCGCAGCACTACGGGCTGCTGTACTCCATGGGGCTGTGTATAATATGTTCCCCCCTCGTGTCCAGGACATGGGCGTCCCGCAGCACTACGGGCTGCTGTACTCCATGGGGCTGTGTATAATATGTTCCCCCTCGTGTCCAGGACATGGGCGTCCCGCAGCACTACGGGCTGCTGTACTCCATGGGGCTGTGTATAATATGTTCCCCCTCGTGTCCAGGACATGGGCGTCCCGCAGCACTACGGGCTGCTGTACTCCATGGGGCTGTGTATAATATGTTCCCCCCTCGTGTCCAGGACATGGGCGTCCCGCAGCACTACGGGCTGCTGTACTCCATGGGGCTGTGTATAATATGTTCCCCCTCGTGTCCAGGACATGGGCGTCCCGCAGCACTACGGGCTGCTGTACTCCATGGGGCTGTGTATAATATGTTCCCCCTCGTGTCCAGGACATGGGCGTCCCGCAGCACTACGGGCTGCTGTACTCCATGGGGCTGTGTATAATATGTTCCCCCTCGTGTCCAGGACATGGGCGTCCCGCAGCACTACGGGCTGCTGTACTCCATGGGGCTGTGTATAATATGTTCCCCCCTCGTGTCCAGGACATGGGCGTCCCGCAGCACTACGGGCTGCTGTACTCCATGGGGCTGTGTATAATATGTTCCCCCTCGTGTCCAGGACATGGGCGTCCCGCAGCACTACGGGCTGCTGTACTCCATGGGGCTGTGTATAATATGTTCCCCCTCGTGTCCAGGACATGGGCGTCCCGCAGCACTACGGGCTGCTGTACTCCATGGGGCTGTGTATAATATGTTCCCCCCTCGTGTCCAGGACATGGGCGTCCCGCAGCACTACGGGCTGCTGTACTCCATGGGGCTGTGTATAATATGTTCCCCCCTCGTGTCCAGGACATGGGCGTCCCGCAGCACTACGGGCTGCTGTACTCCATGGGGCTGTGTATAATATGTTCCCCCTCGTGTCCAGGACATGGGCGTCCCGCAGCACTACGGGCTGCTGTACTCCATGGGGCTGTGTATAATATGTTCCCCCTCGTGTCCAGGACATGGGCGTCCCGCAGCACTACGGGCTGCTGTACTCCATGGGGCTGTGTATAATATGTTCCCCCCTCGTGTCCAGGACATGGGCGTCCCGCAGCACTACGGGCTGCTGTACTCCATGGGGCTGTGTATAATATGTTCCCCCTCGTGTCCAGGACATGGGCGTCCCGCAGCACTACGGGCTGCTGTACTCCATGGGGCTGTGTATAATATGTTCCCCCCTCGTGTCCAGGACATGGGCGTCCCGCAGCACTACGGGCTGCTGTACTCCATGGGGCTGTGTATAATATGTTCCCCCCTCGTGTCCAGGACATGGGCGTCCCGCAGCACTACGGGCTGCTGTACTCCATGGGGCTGTGTATAATATGTTCCCCCTCGTGTCCAGGACATGGGCGTCCCGCAGCACTACGGGCTGCTGTACTCCATGGGGCTGTGTATAATATGTTCCCCCTCGTGTCCAGGACATGGGCGTCCCGCAGCACTACGGGCTGCTGTACTCCATGGGGCTGTGTATAATATGTTCCCCCTCGTGTCCAGGACATGGGCGTCCCGCAGCACTACGGGCTGCTGTACTCCATGGGGCTGTGTATAATATGTTCCCCCTCGTGTCCAGGACATGGGCGTCCCGCAGCACTACGGGCTGCTGTACTCCATGGGGCTGTGTATAATATGTTCCCCCCTCGTGTCCAGGACATGGGCGTCCCGCAGCACTACGGGCTGCTGTACTCCATGGGGCTGTGTATAATATGTTCCCCCCTCGTGTCCAGGACATGGGCGTCCCGCAGCACTACGGGCTGCTGTACTCCATGGGGCTGTGTATAATATGTTCCCCCTCGTGTCCAGGACATGGGCGTCCCGCAGCACTACGGGCTGCTGTACTCCATGGGGCTGTGTATAATATGTTCCCCCTCGTGTCCAGGACATGGGCGTCCCGCAGCACTACGGGCTGCTGTACTCCATGGGGCTGTGTATAATATGTTCCCCCTCGTGTCCAGGACATGGGCGTCCCGCAGCACTACGGGCTGCTGTACTCCATGGGGCTGTGTATAATATGTTCCCCCCTCGTGTCCAGGACATGGGCGTCCCGCAGCACTACGGGCTGCTGTACTCCATGGGGCTGTGTATAATATGTTCCCCCCTCGTGTCCAGGACATGGGCGTCCCGCAGCACTACGGGCTGCTGTACTCCATGGGGCTGTGTATAATATGTTCCCCCTCGTGTCCAGGACATGGGCGTCCCGCAGCACTACGGGCTGCTGTACTCCATGGGGCTGTGTATAATATGTTCCCCCTCGTGTCCAGGACATGGGCGTCCCGCAGCACTACGGGCTGCTGTACTCCATGGGGCTGTGTATAATATGTTCCCCCCTCGTGTCCAGGACATGGGCGTCCCGCAGCACTACGGGCTGCTGTACTCCATGGGGCTGTGTATAATATGTTCCCCCTCGTGTCCAGGACATGGGCGTCCCGCAGCACTACGGGCTGCTGTACTCCATGGGGCTGTGTATAATATGTTCCCCCTCGTGTCCAGGACATGGGCGTCCCGCAGCACTACGGGCTGCTGTACTCCATGGGGCTGTGTATAATATGTTCCCCCTCGTGTCCAGGACATGGGCGTCCCGCAGCACTACGGGCTGCTGTACTCCATGGGGCTGTGTATAATATGTTCCCCCTCGTGTCCAGGACATGGGCGTCCCGCAGCACTACGGGCTGCTGTACTCCATGGGGCTGTGTATAATATGTTCCCCCTCGTGTCCAGGACATGGGCGTCCCGCAGCACTACGGGCTGCTGTACTCCATGGGGCTGTGTATAATATGTTCCCCCTCGTGTCCAGGACATGGGCGTCCCGCAGCACTACGGGCTGCTGTACTCCATGGGGCTGTGTATAATATGTTCCCCCTCGTGTCCAGGACATGGGCGTCCCGCAGCACTACGGGCTGCTGTACTCCATGGGGCTGTGTATAATATGTTCCCCCTCGTGTCCAGGACATGGGCGTCCCGCAGCACTACGGGCTGCTGTACTCCATGGGGCTGTGTATAATATGTTCCCCCTCGTGTCCAGGACATGGGCGTCCCGCAGCACTACGGGCTGCTGTACTCCATGGGGCTGTGTATAATATGTTCCCCCTCGTGTCCAGGACATGGGCGTCCCGCAGCACTACGGGCTGCTGTACTCCATGGGGCTGTGTATAATATGTTCCCCCTCGTGTCCAGGACATGGGCGTCCCGCAGCACTACGGGCTGCTGTACTCCATGGGGCTGTGTATAATATGTTCCCCCTCGTGTCCAGGACATGGGCGTCCCGCAGCACTACGGGCTGCTGTACTCCATGGGGCTGTGTATAATATGTTCCCCCTCGTGTCCAGGACATGGGCGTCCCGCAGCACTACGGGCTGCTGTACTCCATGGGGCTGTGTATAATATGTTCCCCCTCGTGTCCAGGACATGGGCGTCCCGCAGCACTACGGGCTGCTGTACTCCATGGGGCTGTGTATAATATGTTCCCCCTCGTGTCCAGGACATGGGCGTCCCGCAGCACTACGGGCTGCTGTACTCCATGGGGCTGTGTATAATATGTTCCCCCCTCGTGTCCAGGACATGGGCGTCCCGCAGCACTACGGGCTGCTGTACTCCATGGGGCTGTGTATAATATGTTCCCCCCTCGTGTCCAGGACATGGGCGTCCCGCAGCACTACGGGCTGCTGTACTCCATGGGGCTGTGTATAATATGTTCCCCCTCGTGTCCAGGACATGGGCGTCCCGCAGCACTACGGGCTGCTGTACTCCATGGGGCTGTGTATAATATGTTCCCCCCTCGTGTCCAGGACATGGGCGTCCCGCAGCACTACGGGCTGCTGTACTCCATGGGGCTGGCGCTGGTGATGGAGGGGCTGCTGTCCGGCTGCTACCATCTCTGTCCCAACAAGATGAACTTCCAGTTCGGTATGTATTCGTTTTTTATTGTCATATATTTTTTGTTTGTTGCGGTCTAATTTTGCTGTTTTCGACATTTTGAAACGAAAAAGTACCTACAAAAGAATTAATATTTTTGGTTTTCTGTTTTCAATATTTAGCATAAATTTTCTATCGCACTTATAATAATACTCATATCGATTCCCCTGTTGCTCGAGTAGTCGCAAGTGCAACTGTCGCATAAGGGGTCTCAGGTTTAATTCGTACAAAGTACTGTTGAGCATTTTTCGAAAATTTCGTAGTAGTAACATGGAATTGGGTAGTATCCTCGGTCAAAAATAATTTATTTCAATTTTTCAATACAATAAAATATTCAAAAATTATTCGATTTTTGTAGCTACATTTCTAGAAATAAGTCTGCTATTTGATGTAAAAATTTGATGACATCATAATAGAGTATTCCATATAAAGTTAATAGAAAATATCGTTTTTGACGTTTCGAAAAAAAGTATTGAATTTGACTAGTAGGAAACTAGCCTATTGTGCCCAGTATATGACAATATGCTCACCCCCTATTACATGCGACTTTAACACAAATGGTAAAAAGTGGGTGTACATTGTATAGCGGCATTACGTGCCGTAATGTGCACCTCCGCCTACCCCTTCGGGGATAAATATTTTATGTCATTTATGTGTTTTGACTAAGGGGAAATGTATCAGAGATATTTTAAAAAACATTTTTTTAAAAAGAGTAACGATGGAGTTTCTTTCTCTTGAAGCTACACTTTGGAACGAGCACCTAGCTTCACTGACAGACAGACTGACGGACAATTCAATTTGACGTTTCAAAAGTGCCTAGTTTAGGATTAATTGAAATAAATGCTTTGACTTGACTTCACTTGGGGGAGGCCATTGTTCAGCAGTGGACGTCTCTCGGCTGATGATGATGATGTGTTTCGGTTGCAGACTCGTCGTTCATGTACGTGATAGCGGTGCTGGTGATGGTGAAGCTGTACCAGAACCGGCACTCCGACCTCGTGCCCTCCGCGCACTCCACCTTCATGGTGCTCGCCGTCGTCATGACCATAGGTACCGTACCCCCACAGAATACTAGTGTACACTCCGACCTCGTGCCCTCCGCGCACTCCACCTTCATGGTGCTCGCCGTCGTCATGACCATAGGTACCGTACCCCCACAGAATACTAGTGTACACTCCGACCTCGTGCCCTCCGCGCACTCCACCTTCATGGTGCTCGCCGTCGTCATGACCATAGGTACCGTACCCCCACAGAATACTAGTGTACACTCCGACCTCGTGCCCTCCGCGCACTCCACCTTCATGGTGCTCGCCGTCGTCATGACCATAGGTACCGTACCCCCACAGAATACTAGTGTACACTCCGACCTCGTGCCCTCCGCGCACTCCACCTTCATGGTGCTCGCCGTCGTCATGACCATAGGTACCGTACCCCCACAGAATACTAGTGTACACTCCGACCTCGTGCCCTCCGCGCACTCCACCTTCATGGTGCTCGCCGTCGTCATGACCATAGGTACCGTACCCCCACAGAATACTAGTGTACACTCCGACCTCGTGCCCTCCGCGCACTCCACCTTCATGGTGCTCGCCGTCGTCATGACCATAGGTACCGTACCCCCACAGAATACTAGTGTACACTCCGACCTCGTGCCCTCCGCGCACTCCACCTTCATGGTGCTCGCCGTCGTCATGACCATAGGTACCGTACCCCCACAGAATACTAGTGTACACTCCGACCTCGTGCCCTCCGCGCACTCCACCTTCATGGTGCTCGCCGTCGTCATGACCATAGGTACCGTACCCCCACAGAATACTAGTGTACACTCCGACCTCGTGCCCTCCGCGCACTCCACCTTCATGGTGCTCGCCGTCGTCATGACCATAGGTACCGTACCCCCACAGAATACTAGTGTACACTCCGACCTCGTGCCCTCCGCGCACTCCACCTTCATGGTGCTCGCCGTCGTCATGACCATAGGTACCGTACCCCCACAGAATACTAGTGTACACTCCGACCTCGTGCCCTCCGCGCACTCCACCTTCATGGTGCTCGCCGTCGTCATGACCATAGGTACCGTACCCCCACAGAATACTAGTGTACACTCCGACCTCGTGCCCTCCGCGCACTCCACCTTCATGGTGCTCGCCGTCGTCATGACCATAGGTACCGTACCCCCACAGAATACTAGTGTACACTCCGACCTCGTGCCCTCCGCGCACTCCACCTTCATGGTGCTCGCCGTCGTCATCACCATAGGTACCGTACTACTATACAATGTGATAGGGGTGACACTTCTAACCCGTTAAGGCTGAGTACTACATCTAATTTTATTGATAAAAGTCGGGGGTCGAAGGGGTCGAATCCCCTCCCCTAAAAGTTATGGCTATTTTAATATATTTTTTACTTTTTTTGATATCAAAGGTTGTATGCGTCGTAGAAACAAAAAAAAACGACTAACGGTACCTAATAACCTTGGCTAACTAATTCATTACTTTTTTCATATGTTTGATAATGTTTTGGTGAGAAAAAAAAATAATTTGTGAATTATTTTTACCGAAAAAATCACTATTTTTCAATATTTTCAATTAGGGGTTCAACCCCCATATTATTTTTTTTGTCGATAAAATTAGATGTAGTACTCAGCCTTAACGGGTTAGAAGTCTCACCCCTATCACATTGTATATTAAATAACATTAACATGATTAACAAGTATATAATAATAAATAGCTAACGCTGCAACACGTGCTTCCCATATTTTTCTGCTAAATCAGCATATTGCAATAACAACGATAATATACATATTACCTTTCTATTAATTAAAAGTCTTAGCCTATTCGGACCCACCCCGTAACAGTACAAACAGGGTAGAGTACATAGGCCAGGGTAGAGGCAAAATTATTTAATGAGACTTATGGTCAAATATTCAAACGTCACTCAATTTTAAGACGCTCTCAAATGTGGTTCTGTCACTATCAATTCTTTATAAAATGATAGAGATAGCACAATATTTAAGTACTACTTAAAATTGAGTAGCATTTCAGTATTCGTGCGTAAGCCAGAGTGATGACTAATGACCTGTTTCTTTTAATGGTATAAGCCGGTAAATGAACAGACGTATCATCTGATGGTAAGCAATCGCTGTCGCCCATGGACAGTCGAAAAACCAAAGGCGTCACAAGTGCGTTGCCGGCCTTTTGGGAGTTAAGAATTTAAGGTTTGTTGGGAAAGGAGGTATTTGAGCCTTCGTTAACCTCACTAACACAACGAAACACAACGCACGCGTTGTTTCACGTCGGTTTTCGTTGAGGCTGTGACTCCGGTGGAGCCGGCCCAGCAGTGCCGAATGGGCCGGCTCGACCGGAGTAATACCACGGCCTCACAGAAAACCGGTGTGAAACAACGTTCACGTAGTGTTTCACCGAGTGAGTGAGGGTACCGGAGGCCCACCATCCCCCCTACGTAATGTAATGGCGCAGTTCAACTCAATTCGATTACCCCAGGAGGGTACCAACTACACTGGAGAATCCCTCTCTGGACGTCCATACTCAGAGTTCAACCACCCTGAGCGTGGACGTCTAGGCCGCCCCACATCGTACTCTGGGGGGGGCAAAACTGCGCGCATTACAGCTCGAGGCAAGAGCAAAATAACTTCGGCACCCCCTGCCACGCTGAATGTGGACTTCTGCAACATCAGGGGAATCCATTCCAACCTTAACGCTGTCCACTACCATCTTGAGACAGCAAAGCCCGCCTTGCTCTTTTTAACTGAGACGCAGATATCGTCTCCGTTGGACACATCGTACCTCACCTACCCTGGGTATGGACTGGAGCATTCCTTCTTGCCTAGGGCCGGGGTGTGCGTGTACATTAGAGACGATATCAGCTTTCGTCGCCTCAGAAATCTTGAAGGTAGGGACCTCTCCATCTTATGGCTGCGTGTAGATAACGACGACCACCCCCGTGTCTATGCGTGCCTATACAGGTCCCATAGTGGTGATAGCGAGACTGACCGACTCATGGAACACATCCAGACGGCTGTAGACTCTGTACAAGGGCAGATACCCTCTGCAGAAGTCGTTCTACTTGGCGATTTTAACGCCCACCACGCCGACTGGCTTGGTTCTAGTAGAACTGACCACGCGGGGAGATCTGTCCACGACCTAGCCCTTGCTTCTGGCCTGACACAGCTGGTTACCGCGCCTACGCGCATCCCAGATGTGGAAGACCAGAGGCCTTCACTGTTGGACCTTCTGCTGACCTCTCACCCGGACGGCTACAGTGTGTCCGTTGTTGCTCCCCTAGGCTCATCGGACCATTGTCTCGTCCGGAGCTCTGTATCTTGGACGCGCTCGCCGCGTCTAGAAGATGCACGTCTTCGCCGCGTATGGCACTATAGGTCGGCAGACTGGGATGGGATGCGGTCCTTTTTTGCATCCTATCCTTGGAGACAGGTTTGCTTCTTGCAGGATGATCCCAACGCCGCTGCCGATTCTGTCGCCGATGTGGTGCTACAGGGGATGGAGCTGTTCGTCCCATCCTCTCTGGTCCCTGTCGGTGGCAGGTATCGGCCCTGGTTTGATTCGTCTTCCAGAAAGGCCTCACGCAGGAAGCGTGAAGCCTATCGAGCCTGGGCCGATGCGGTGGTGGCACGGGATGTAAATACCAGCACTTTTAAAAAGGAGTATAACTTTGCTTCCAAGTCCTTCAAAAGAGTTATTGCAGGGGCTAAGTCTCAGTACATCGGTAGAATTGGCGAGAAGCTTGAACGCCTTCCTTCGGGAACTCGTGCGTTCTGGTCGCTCGCCAAAGCTATCGAAGGCAATTTCTGCAGGCCGTCATTTCCACCTCTGCACATGGGGGGGGATTCGTTGGCTCATGGCGCAAGGGTTAAAGCCCAACTTTTGGGTAAAATCTTTGCGTCCAACTCGACACTGGATGACGGGGGCGTGGGCCGCCTGCCGTGCCGTGGTGTGGGTGGCATATGCCAGATATCCGATTCCACCAGCGTTCGGTACGTTTGGCGCTCCTGTCCCTTGATGTCCAAAAGTCGAGTGGGCCCGACGGGATTCCACCCCTTGTGTTAAAGATGTGCGCTCCGGAGTTGGCACCAGTTTTAACACGTCTTTTTCGGCTCTCTTACTTTTTAGGCGTAGTACCGAAATCCTGGAAGACGGCCTTGGTCCACCCGATCCCTAAAAAAGGCGATCGAACAAATCCGTCCAACTACAGACCGATAGCCATAACTTCCCTCTTCTCGAAAATAATGGAGTCCATTATTAACTGCCAGCTCTTGCGGTACCTAGAAGATCACCAACTACTCAATGACCGACAATACGGTTTTCGTAAAGGTCGGTCGGCTGGGGATCTTCTGGTTTACCTGACACACCGTTGGGCACAGGCGATCGAGTCTAAGGGGGAAGCGTTGGCAGTGAGCTTGGACGTGGCGAAAGCCTTCGACCGGGTTTGGCATAAAGCGCTTCTTTCGAAGCTTCCTTCCTATGGGCTTCCCGAGAAATTGTGCGAATGGGTCTCCTGCTTCCTTACAGACAGAAGCATTAAGGTCGTTGTCGACGGGGAATGCTCCGACTCTCTGTCTGTGAACGCAGGTGTCCCTCAAGGCTGCGTGCTATCACCTACCCTGTTCCTCATCCATATCAATGATATGTTGCAAATCAGCGGCATTCATTGTTATGCGGATGACAGTACAGGTGATGCCTATTATACCGGCCGCGCTAACATTTCTCGGGAAAACGTCATCGAAAGCCGAAACAGACTTGTGTCAGAAATCGAGACTTCTTTGCAGAGAATCTCAGATTGGGGTGAACTTAATCTGGTCCAGTTTAACCCTACTAAGACACAGGTCTGCGTGTTTACCGCTAAGAAACTACCGTTGGTCGTCTCACCTCAGTTTCAAAGTACCCCTCTGACTGCCTCAGCCGGTATTGGAATACTTGGCATCAACATTTCGAGCGACGTCCAGTTCCGTGGTCATCTGGAGGATAAGGCTAAATTAGCCTCGAAAAAGCTTGGTGTGCTCAACAGATCGAGGCAGTATTTCACTCCAGCCCATCGCCTGCTTCTATATAAGGCGCAAGTTCGGCCCCATATGGAATACTGCTCTCATCTTTGGGCGGGGGCACCCCAGTACCAGCTTCATCCTCTGGACCGCGTTCAGCGGCGTGCGGTTCGGATTGTTGAGTGTCAGGAAGTTTCAAACCGACTTGACACTTTGGCAATGCGTAGAGATGTAGCTTCATTGTGCATTTTCTATCGCTTATACCACGGGGAGTGCTCTGAGGAATTGTTTGGTCTTATTCCTGCCGCTTCTTTTCGCCATCGACCCACACGACAGCATTTCCATCCCCACCATATAGATGGTTGGCAGGCCACAACTGTGCGCTTCTCGCGCAACTTTCTGCCTCGCACAGCAAAACTGTGGAATGAGCTGTCGTCGGCGGTATTTCCGAACCGATACGACCTTCAAACCTTCAAGAAAAGAGCATACTCCTTTTTAAAGAACAAAGGCCGGCAACGCACCTGTGACTCCTCTGGTGTTGCGGGTGTCCATGGGCGGCGCTGATCGCTTACCATCAGGTGACTCGTTTGCTCGTTTGCCTACTATTCCATAAAAAAAAAAAAAAAAAAAAAAATGGCGAGCCCACACTAATGGCGTATCCAGGCAGGCGGCAGGGCTTTTGCATCTTTTACCTACGGCACGCGCGGCTTTTGGTTGGGTGTAAAAATATTGTTATATTAGCCGGCGGCCTGCATTCAGCGGCAAGGCGGTCTGAAACCCGGCGGCATAAGCCGGCGGCATGTGTGGATGCGCCATTAAAATATTGAAATACTACGTCACGCTAAGTAACTTTTAGTAAAGTAATGGTTTAGTTGTGGTTGCCGAAATCGTCCATAATTTAGTCCTAATGTACAAAAGTCCTATATAAATGTACATTTGTCCCCAGGTCTATTCGGCATCCTGTACCCGAGCGCGGCGTTCTCCGCGCTGTTCACGGTGCTGCACCTGCTCACCGTCTCCATCCTCACGCTCAAGATATACTACGCCGGCAGGTTCAAACTTGGTCAGTACAGCGATTATTTAGTTTTGTTCACGGTGCTGCACCTGCTCACCGTCTCCATCCTCACGCTCAAGATATACTACGCCGGCAGGTTCAAACTTGGTCAGTGGAACAGCCATTATTATAACTTTTATTGTTTTTAATTTGAAGGTGGGGGAGGGGATTCAAAACTTGGTGAGTTGGGGAACCCCGCTATAATAGCTTCTCCTGTTTTTTTTTTCTATTGGGGGGGGGGGATTCAAAACTTGGTGAGTTGGGGAACCCTGCTATAGGGGGAATCATCACTTGACCTCCCCCACGTTGGGTGAAGCGAGAGGGAGTGTCAGACTCTTACTGACTAAACACCATCCCGTTCCTACTCCTGCTCTTCGAGCCGGAGCCACGGTAACCCGCTAGGTAATCCGCAGAGGCAGGACTTCAGTGTTTGCATGGTTGTATCTACTGTAGATACTGGTGTACAGGAGGTGCAGCGGTATGGGAGGTAGTTGCGGGCTTGTCCCATTAAAAAAAAGGCAGTCCGCAGTTCCGGGTGATGAAATCGTCCAGTGAAGCTATATGCTACTGAAGCAGAGATGTATAACGTAATGTTGTAAGCAGTAATGTTGTATATGTGAATTTGTAAATTAAAAAAAAAAAATTACGAGATGTTACTGTAGTACTTTCTATACATTTGTGTAATTCGCCTAGCTTCACTGACAGACAGACTGACAGACAATTCAATTTGACGTTTCAAAAGTGTCTTATTTAGGATTAATTGAAATAAATGCTTTGACTTTGACTTTTGCTATGTACTAACGAGTACCTATATTGTCCCAGAATGGTCAGCGTGCGCCCGCGCCTTTCGCGCGGTCCGGTCGCGGCGGCTGCGGGCGCTGCGCCCCGCGCACACGGCGCGCGCCGCGCTGCTCGCGCTCGCCTTCCTCGCCAACTGGGCCTTCGCCATCTACAGGTACTCACACACACGTATACATAGTCTCCCTCCCCCTCATACCCCCATACAAATCACCACATGTACAAAAACCCCTCCCCCTTCAATACACTTCGCACTCCCCCCTCCTCCTCTCCTTTTCCTGGTCCTCCCACCTGAATACACAAAACATCCCAACCACCTTCTCCCTACATACTACATACATAATCTGAATCAACCTACTTATAATTGGTCCTTTATTCGCATACGCCGTTTATATACGCAGTATGTATTGTCCTCCAATTCCTACACTCACGAACCCCAATCCCGAAAACAAAATGCCTAACTTTGAATACACAAAGATCTCCTGAAATCTCACTAACCCGGTCTGGACCGGGCTAGTGAGATTTGAGAATGTCTATCTGGATAGACATTTGACCTTGACATAATTCGCATTGAGCTGAAAGCTTTTTGTAGAAAATTATACTCTATTCAACATATTTTTACGATAAAACTTTGCATTTTCGAGAAAAATTAAAAAATACCCTAATTTGACCTTAAGTATTATTTAGCAAAAGTAGGATCGATGGGGATTTTTGATGCAAAATTGGCATGATATTTGCCAATTTTCTGCTCTATGCCAATTATGCCAAGTTTGCAAGGCTTAATTTCGTCTATTTTAACCGGGCTACGACTCCACATGCCAGTTACAAAATATTTGTATCCCGTATTTGTAAAGAGTGTTCAAATTAGCCCAAAAAGAATAATACACTATTTGGCTTACCTACTGGGCCTATTTCGCTCATTTTTCGTATATCGTCAGCCAAGATGATAACTAATATGTGGTCAAAATATATAAGAGGTTTCCCCAATGCCGGCGTAAGGGGCACACGGAAGCAATATCAAGTGTTAGTTTTCTGCTGATCCCAAGTAAAATTATATTAAGAATTTCATCTTTCCTTTAGCGTTTCCTAGAGTCGGCGAAGAGTGACTCTGGATCCTTGACCACAAACCCTCAAAAAATTCATCTAAAACTAAACCTCAAAGTTCTGAGGGTTTGCACCAGGAGATGCAAGAGACTCCAACGTCAGACCTTTGCGCCCCCCAGAATTTGTCACCCTGGGCCATCGCCCCATCACGCCGCCCCTAACGCCGGCGCTGGGTTTCCCCATACGATACTTATATTGCCTCGGACTGTCAAACAAGGGGTCTCGGGTTCGATTCCTGGGTCGGGCAAAGTGTTACTGGGCTTTTTTCGGATTTTCGAAAATTTCTCAGTAGTAGCACGGAGTCTGGAATTGTGTCCAGTATATGGCAATAGGCTCACCCCCTATTACATGGGACTTATAACACAAATGGTGACAAGTGGGTGTACATTGTATAGCGGCATTACGTGCCGTAATGTGCACCTCTGCCTACCTCTTCGGGGATAAAAGGCGTGACGTTGTGTGTGTGTGTGTGTAATATTTATATTTTGTGTCTCCCTCGTAGCGCGGTGGTCCAAAACAAGGACTTCGCCCGCCAGCTGCTGGCGATCCTGATGGGCAACGCGATCCTGTACACGCTGTTCTACGTGGCGCTGAAGCTGCTGCACCGCGAGCGACTCGCGCCCTACACCTGGATGTACGGGCTGCTGGCGCATGCTGCATGGTTCGCGGCGCTCAGGCTGTTCCTGGATTCCAAGACTAAGTGGTCGGTTAGTAGATGTTCCAATATTTTTTATTAAAGGTGCTCCCACACAGCGGTTATATAACGTTATACAACAATGTGTAACAATAACATTTGTGTTTAAACAAATTATAACAGTGGTTGTAGAGTATGTTACATGCTATTATAAATGATACACAATGTTGTATAACATTATATAACTGCTGAGTGGGAGCACCTTAAGGGGGTAAAAACTTTCAATAATTTTTCTCGCCTTGGGCGAGATGAGAGGGAGTGTCAGACTCTTACTGACTAAAAACCACCCCGTTCCTACTCCTGCTTTTCTAGCCGGAGCCCCGGTAAACCCGCTAAGTAGTCCGCAGCTCCGGAACTTTTTAATGTTATAAATGCGAAAGGATGTTTGGATTTGAGATGTGTGTCAAAGTCAAAGTCAGAATGATTTATTTCATATAGACTGGGATGGCACTTTTGAACGTCAAAGTAAATAATACATTATAAAAAAAACAAAATGTATCTTTGTTTCTCTTTTACACAAAAACTACTGAACAGAACCGAATGAAATTTGGTACAGAGGTAGATTATAGTGTAAAATAACAGAGAATTTAATCTAATCGTCTAATCGTAGTACCGATATAATCTATCCAAAAAAATACATTGTCATGTAACCGTGCTTTTTGTAGACTTATTTTCCAAAATAAGTAAATATCCTGCTATTTTTTGAGATTGAGTATCAAATATTTTTTGGCACTCTGTCTGGGCAACCGACTGCCGTGTTAAGTGTCACAGGCGTAATTGGGCCTCCGGTAACCTCACTCACACAACGAAACACAACGCAAGCGTTGTTTCACGTCAGTTTTCTGCTCGGCCGTGGTATCACTCCGCCGACCCAGCAGTGCCGAAGCATGGCTCTCCCACACTTAAAATGTATCTTTGACGGACGACATCACGGAATCATGGATTTTTTCTCTATCAAATGATGTATAATATGACTCAATTAGATCAATTATCCTCTCAATCGTCGATATTTTTGTTTGCACGACACAGGAGGATTTCTTTTTCTATAAAATAAACATTGATATTATTATGATTTTATGCAGGAAACTCCGGCGCAGTCCCGGCGCCACAACGCGCAGTGCAGTGTACTGCAGCTGTACGACTCGCACGACGCCTGGCACCTGCTGTCCGCCGCCGCCATGTTCCTGTCCTTCAACATGCTGCTGACTATAGACGACCTGGTCGCCGACGTGCACAGGGACAGTCTGCACACCTTCTAGGTATACTGTACACACCGCCATGTTCCTGTCCTTCAACATGCTGCTGACTATAGACGACCTGGTCGCCGACGTGCACAGGGACAGTCTGCACACCTTCTAGGTATACTGTACACACCGCCATGTTCCTGTCCTTCAACATGCTGCTGACTATAGACGACCTGGTCGCCGACGTGCACAGGGACAGTCTGCACACCTTCTAGGTATACTGTACACACCGCCATGTTCCTGTCCTTCAACATGCTGCTGACTATAGACGACCTGGTCGCCGACGTGCACAGGGACAGTCTGCACACCTTCTAGGTATACTGTACACACCGCCATGTTCCTGTCCTTCAACATGCTGCTGACTATAGACGACCTGGTCGCCGACGTGCACAGGGACAGTCTGCACACCTTCTAGGTATACTGTACACACCGCCATGTTCCTGTCCTTCAACATGCTGCTGACTATAGACGACCTGGTCGCCGACGTGCACAGGGACAGTCTGCACACCTTCTAGGTATACTGTACACACCGCCATGTTCCTGTCCTTCAACATGCTGCTGACTATAGACGACCTGGTCGCCGACGTGCACAGGGACAGTCTGCACACCTTCTAGGTATACTGTACACACCGCCATGTTCCTGTCCTTCAACATGCTGCTGACTATAGACGACCTGGTCGCCGACGTGCACAGGGACAGTCTGCACACCTTCTAGGTATACTGTACACACCGCCATGTTCCTGTCCTTCAACATGCTGCTGACTATAGACGACCTGGTCGCCGACGTGCACAGGGACAGTCTGCACACCTTCTAGGTATACTGTACACACCGCCATGTTCCTGTCCTTCAACATGCTGCTGACTATAGACGACCTGGTCGCCGACGTGCACAGGGACAGTCTTCACACCTTCTAGGTATACTGTACACACCGCCATGTTCCTGTCCTTCAACATGCTGCTGACTATAGACGACCTGGTCGCCGACGTGCACAGGGACAGTCTGCACACCTTCTAGGTACCACGTGCACAGGGACAGTCTACACACTTTCTTCAACGTGCTGCTGACTATAGACGACCTAGGTCGCCGACGTGCACAGGGACAGTCTGCACACCTTCTAGGTATACTGTACACACCGACAGTTCCTGTCCTTCAACATGCTGCTGACTATAGACGACCTAGGTACCACGTGCACAGGGACAGTCTGCACACCTAGGTACGTGCACAGGGACAGTCTACACACCTTCTAGGTACCAATGTGCACAGGGACAGTCTACACACTTTCTAGGTACCACGTGCACAGGGACAGTCCCTAGGTACGTGCACAGGGACAGTCTACACACTTTCTAGGTACCACGTGCACAGGGACAGTCCCTAGGTACGTGCACAGGGACAGTCTACACACCTTCTAGGTACGTGCACAGGGACAGTCTACACACTTTCTAGGTACCACGTGCACAGGGACAGTCCCTAGGTACGTGCACAGGGACAGTCTACACACTTTCTAGGTACCACGTGCACAGGGACAGTCCCTAGGTACCACGTGCACAAGGACAGTCTCTAGGTACCACGTGCACAGGGACAGTCTACACACCTTCTAGGTACCAATGTGCACAGGGACAGTCTACACACCTTCTAGGTACCACGTGCACAGGGACAGTCCCTAGGTACGTGCACAGGGACAGTCTACACACCTTCTAGGTACCACGTGCACAGGGACAGTCTACACACTTTCTAGGTACCACGTGCACAGGGACAGTCTCTAGGTACGTGCACAGGGACAGTCTACACACCTTCTAGGTACCACGTGCACAGGGACAGTCTACACACCTTCTAGGTACCACGTGCACAGGGACAGTCTACACACCTTCTAGGTACCACGTGCACAGGGACAGTCTACACACCTTCTAGGTACCACGTGCACAGGGACAGTCTACACACCTTCTAGGTATACTGTGTACATTGTAGAGATTTCAAACTGATCATATATCGTTAGAACTTGAGACGGGATATTTACCATTAATTATCATGTTATTTGCTTACTCACGTAACTGTTTGACGAGGAACTCGACTAGTTCCAAGCCATGCTAGAGGCTCATATTCATGAGCAGCATTCCGCGACACACGACGCGGCGATTGTCGCGCTGCTACTGTACGTACTACGTATATATATGAAGAATATGAGCCTCTAGCATGGCTTGAAACTAGTCGAGTTCCTCGTCAAACAGTTACGTGAGTAAGCCGATAACATAAAAAATATTTTTTTATTTATATCACGAATGATATGTCGGAAACTCATCGAAATAAATAAACATGGTAAATATCCCGTCTTAAGTTCTAATGATAGGTTTAGAGTTGCATACAAATGATTTACACGGCGGTAAACGATGATGGTAAGCAATCGCTGTGATTGAGGTTACCGGAGGCCCGATTAACCCTTCCCAATCTTCCCATTCCCCAATTCCCCAACAACCATTAAATTCCTAACCCCCAAATGGCAACGCACTTGTAACGCCTCTGGTGTTTCAAATGTCCATGGGCGGCGGTGATTGCTTACCATCAGGTGATCCGTCTGCTCGTTTACCGACCTATACCATAAAAAAACACTCTAGAAATTGTATACATTGACTCTAAATAATATAATGTGTACATACAACATTACTTCTCATATTGACATGATATGCCCAGCGCAAACCGCGTGGCGAAGATACTGATACTAATTCAATTTAAAATAAACCTTAACTTCTATGACATACGGATGAAAACGACTTGCCAAAGAATCTTGAAGACATATCACGTGCTACCCATCTTATGTATACGGTATGCCGTTTTCATCCTTATGGCTTAAAAGTTAAGGTTCATTTTAAAATGCCCTAATGTTCAATACATATAGTTGACAACAAAAAGTATTATTAGCATTATAGAACTACATTCAAATGACAAAATATAAACACATTCTCCATCTCACTCTTACATATACAAAGTACATATAAGTTAGACAGAGATAGATATATTTGTATGATAAATAAGTTATTAAATATTATTGTTTTAAGGTTTTAAAAACAAAACAGTGACGTCACTAAGTAGTTTAATTTTAGTTTCGAATTAATTATAAATAAGTTTTAAAATTGTTTTACGGTGTTATCACACCAATCGATCGATAGCCGATAGATACCATCGATCGATGGTGGAATGGATTGGTCGATGACGATCGATAGGTTCTACCACACTAATAGATCGATAGCCGATAGATACCATCGATCGATGGTGGAATGGATTGGTCGATGTCGATCGATAGATTCCAGCCGGAATATAATAAATCTACCGACCGCTGCCATCGACCGGCAGTCGATCGATTGGTAAGTCGACCGGTATCCGTCGATCAATTAAAGCTATCACACCAATCGATCAATGTCGACCGATGTCGATCGATGGCATCGATGGACTATCGATCGATAGGTATGGTAACACCCTTACTCACACATAAAATCAAAACAACTTCTATGCTTGACAATTAGGAACTCTAATGCTAAGGTGATAAAGCTCATTTTTCATTAACTACCTTATTATGTATATTTTCTAATGACATAGCACTCGAAAATCAACTTTATTCACGTAGAAATAAAATACACATTCGTTTTAACTTCATGACAAACATTTTTTTTTCATGTATTTGATCAATTTTGTATCTTATGCTGTAGAAATTAAGGTTCATATTACCATCTAAAGTGTTTCTATCAAATGTGATATGCCAAAACTATGAATAATGTTAACTTATGAAGTAAAGAGTTAGAAAGTGCTTTTAATGTGTAAAATTAATTTATTTTGACTTTAAATTGTATAAACTTACTAATAGTTCAGATACCAGCATATCAAGCTACCCTATTCCGTGTAAAAATAATGGTAATTTACCAGATGCAGGAATCAAACCCGCGACAGCAGCCAGTCACACAGCTTAAGTTGTGCAGTTGCGTGTTCAATATAATTATAATTATTTTGCTGTAAAGTTAAAAATGTTTAAATAATAATATTTTTTTGGGAAACATGCTTGATATGTACTATGGGTATATGTACAATATATTTTTAACAAAACAAATATTATATTAATGTGAATAAAGATCACTTTCATAATTTAACCATATATGTGCTCGAATGACAATATCAATAGAAAATTAGATTAATGTTGCCAGACTTAAAAATATATTATATAATATTTATTATTAAAATATCATTTGACTGTTATTTAGGACTCATAACATAACATAATTGGGAAAAAAGTGATTTTTATCATCCGTTCACACAGACTGGCTGGGAGAAGAGAGCAGATTTTTGTCGCGTTGAAAACAGTTTTTATTATTATAAAACGGTATTAAGGTTTATTTTGTCATGGGCACTGCTTTTGTCATTAAGAATGCTTGAAGGTGCTTGATGTGAAATAACAGGAGCTGATAGACTCTGATCGTGCAGCCGATAGGTTCCGATTGCGTGATCTTTATCACTCGCGCAGCCGATTGCGTACTCGCTCTCATACTAAGCTTTCAGGTCGCTTCCAGCCGGTTTATGTGAACGGACCCTTAATATGTATAAAATTTTATATGTGCACTGCTCTTCATCAAATTAATGACGATTTTATATGTAGATGTTACCAAAAATATCAAATTTAAATAAAAATGCGATAAGTATAGAACAATGACAAATAGCGTGTAAGCTTTTTAAATAAAAAAAAAACATAATTACTTATTTTCTTGTATATTAAACATCAAAATAAAATATCACTCTTTTGCTAACATTTCAATATATAGGCGTCTCTCTCTTTCATTCGCTGTTAGTAAGAGAGGGCGATAGTAAAGTTGTTGTATGACTTTGCAAAGTATTGTGTAAGGAAGAGGCTGTGATTTCCCGATTGTTTCTCTTCTCAAATGCTTCATTTATTATATGTGTATTCATATACAGGGTTATTTGTAAAACACCGGTAACCTCTCAGGACTACGTTACTAACATCATAATCAACAACTTTCGTTCTATGACTTTTAAAAATTCATCATATTTTAATTCATCGCACAAAAATAAAAATATTTAAATTCAACCCTCTAAATGTTACGAAGTCTATGCGAAGCAAAAGAAGACAATAGCGAGGGGAGCGGGGTAAGGGCGGCGGGGGCGCATGAACTGTACCTATGTAGGTACAGCAAAATACAAAGTTGAAATGTGTTAGATAGGACAACGAAATATTGAAGGTTTGTTTTTGGTAAATGTTTTATGTTTTGTAAAAAGTCGTAGAACAAAAGTTGCTGTCTATGATGCCAGTAATATAGTCCTGAGAGGCCACCGGTGTTTTACAAATAACCCTGTATAGTATTTCTTGACAGAACGATGAAATAATACCAATGTTTGAAAAAGTAAAATGTATTAAATAGGGGTGAAGACGGGAATATGAAAAAAAAAATTAGACATATCGAGCCCCCTAGTTGTTAAATGCTATTGTACCCTTAGTATGAGTTTGATTTACTTTTAAAGTAACCGTTCGGCGTTCTGATTGGTTGGTTTATCCAAGCCGGCCAATCACAGCGTCGAACGCGCTCTCGTTTCGATCTCGTTAAACGTAATACAAACTCGTACTAAGCCCTATGTTGTGTCTTCCACCAGACTTGTTAGGTATTGTTCCATCTTTCTGTCAGAATTAGTGTTAGAAACATAGTTCTTAAGTTTTGTAACTACTTTATATGTGAAAATGCGTTGCTCTATGAACATTTTAATAAAAAATAATGTTGCTAACCTTACCTTATGTGTTTTATTTTCAACACCTTACTTACTATGACGAAATTCCTCATTAGAAAGTAAAGAAGAAGAAGAAGAAAAGTGGCTGGGCAACTGGCTGCCGCACAACGTGTAGCAGGTTTGATTCCCACATGGAGTAACTCTTTGTTAAGGTGCTCCCACACAGCAGTTATATAACGTTATACAACAATGTGTAACAATATAACATTTGCAATAGTGTGTAACATACTCTACAATTACTGTTATAATTTGTTTAAACACAAATGTTAAATCAGTCTCTAATGTTATATAACTGCTGTCTGGGAGCACCTTTATACATATCACTCATGTCTCCCATGAGGGTAGGCAGAGATATAGTCATATGTGAAATTGTATATTTGTAAACACACCTACGACACCGGATAGAATATGGACACAAATAGAGTGTGGCAACGATTTAAAAAAACGTTACAATATTGATGACATGAACAAATAACTTTAAAAATGCGGTCATTACAACAATGTATAAAAATAAAATGAAACGTGACGTCAGAATCACATTTCCGTGTCAGTCATCATCATTACTATATTTGTTTAAAGCAAAAATTACATCTATACCTATCTATACTCTATACTGAAGAGTTTGTTTGTTTGAACGTGCTAATCTCCGGAACTACTAGATCGAATCGGATAATTATTTTTGTGTTACATAGTCCATTTATCGAGGAAGGCTATAGGCTACTAAAACATCACGCTACCATCAATAGAAGCAGAACAGCGGGCGAAACCACGTGAAAATTGCTAGTTACCAACACAGTGTCACACCTGCCGGACAAGAATACTGCACAGTCATCTACATGACGGCATCGCAGCGGTTATCAGTGACGTCATCGATTATTACTTGACCTGCCTACTTACACACGTCACTTAGGTACTTACTGATAACAGTATGTATTGCCTGTGTAGTGGGTCGAGTTTTGTATTGGTCAGGTGATGAAATGGCTAAGCTGTGGGCCACCTTTTAATGGGACAGGTGGGCAAATGAATGAAATTTTAAGTGTGGGAGAGCCATGCTTCGCCACGAACCGGTCAACTCGACCGGATACCACGGCCTCACAGAAAACGGACGTGAAACAACGCTTGCATTGTGTTTCGTTGTGTGAGTAAGGTTATAGAAAACCCAATTACCCCCTTCCCAATCTTCCTAAACTCCGTTTCCGCAACCACCCTTAAATCCCGAACCCCTAAAAGGCAACGCACTTGTAACGCCTCTAGTGTTTTGGGTGTCCATGGGCGGCGGTGATTGCTTACCATCAGGTGATCTGTGTGCTTGTTTACCGGCTTATACTATAAAAAATCCTGTGCCCTTTTTAAACGATTTTATTTATGGGATGGAGCAAACAAAAAACCTTATGGACTATGGTAAGCAATCTGCGTTATTCACGAAACCGTACAAAAAACCCCTTCCGTAAAATAGGGTGAATAGGGATCGAGAGGTGAATAGGGTCAGAAGAGGGGTGAATAGGTATAGGGAAATTCTTCATTCGTATTTATTCACCCCTGTTCTGTCCCTATTCACCTCTCGATCCCTATTCACCCCATTTTACTGTATCCTATCTTAAGATGGTTAAGTAAGTGGACTTATTTAGACTAATGATGATGATGAGCAGGCCATGCAATGACAAACCACAATGAGTCTGGCTCTGGGTATATCACAGAGTGACCAATACAAACATCGACCAACAACACTCATAGTTACTGACAACCGAGGATGACATTGCATTAAATAAATACTTTCATGATATTTTATCATATACTAGATATTATAATAAAACATTAAATTCTTTTGTAAATATTATGATTACTTTACAACGATACTTAGTTTGAAGTTTTATTCTGTTGAAGTTAAAAATTAGGTTTCAGTGTGCTGTTGATTTTATAGTATAAACCCGTAAACGAGCAGACGAATCACCTTATGGTAAGCAATCGTCGCCGCTGATGGACATCCGAAATACCAGATGCGTTATGTATGTGTTACCGGTCTTTTGAGGGTTAGGAATTTAGGGGTTGTTGGGGAATCGGGGATTAGGAAAATTAGGAAGGGGGGAATTGGGCCTCCGATAAACTCACTTACACAACGCTGTGATTGTTTCACGTCGGTTTTCTGCTCGGCCGTGGTATCACTCCGGTCAAGCCGGTCCATTCGTGACGAAGCATGACTCTCGCATACATAGGTATATGTATTATATCGTTGTAAAATTATTTGAAAAGAGCTCATAATTATTATAAAGTCTGGATGTGAAATGAGTGAGGTTTATAAGTCTGCATTTACTATGCTTTTGCATATTTTACTTTTGAATACCTCGTTGGTCGAGTGATCTCAAAGCTATGCAAAGGGTGTGGGGTGCGATTATTGGGTTGGCCAAATTTACAGGTTGTTCTGGTAAGAGTAAATTATACTCTTACTTTGCTCTAAGATAAAAAAAAACAACTTAAGTCGATGATCTCATTCTGTGTTAAGATAAAGACTGTCTGTTCTTATCGGTCAAGTAGTTGCGGGCGCTCATTACTGAGTATGACATCATCAACGAGTTCGATTCTCGGCTCGGACAACACTTGGCCACCAGGCGTGAAGGTGGTCACACGCCAACCACATAAAAAAAGCGAAACTGCCTCTTTGGTCGAGTGGTTGCATGTGCAACTACTGGGCAAGGAGTCTCGGGTTCAATCCCGGATCGGGCGAAACAATGCTGGGATTTTTTTTTGGTTTTTCGAAAAAAATTTCGGGACTAGCACGGAATCTGGAATTGTGTCCAGTATATGGCAATAGGCTCACTACCTGGAACTTACAACATAAATTGTGAAAAGTGGGTGTACATTGTACCTATAGTGGCTCTACGTGCCACAATGTGCACCTCTGCCGACTGCTTTGGGGATAAAAGGCGGGTCGATATAAAAAAAAAACAAAAAAGTCACATAGCTGAACCATCAATACATATCGAAATTCCTTCCTAAGAGTATATCTTCCCAATTTTTTTAAACCCGGGATTTAAAACCGAGAACCTTATTACAACCCCTCGATACAACTCTAACAAGACTACCAAAAAATGAATAAAAAATATAAACACCTACACATTCATACAAGTTACATTTTCAGTATACAACGTGTATCAAAATTACCATATACATACCAACATCAAGAAGCACTGAAGAATACTGGTTGAATAGAATCTCTACACAAAGTTTCAGCTTAAAGTACGTTGAAAAAAATTGGTACCAAATACTTGGTGTCGCATGGTTCTTCATTTTAAATCATACAAACGTGTCACAACACTACAGGGGTCACTTGCTAATATTACGAAACATTTCTTCTGTAAATCTGATCGCCTAGTACCTACCTAATTTTAAATCGCATGAACAATAAAAAAAAATATTTTGTTCCATGAAAACATGAGTTTAAAAAGCCCTTCCCGTATCGTTTGTGGTGTTATCTAGGAACCGTGCATTTGATATGTATATCCTCTTTATGTTACACTGTGTATATAAGTATAGGACTTGCTACCCCATCAATAACAGCACACCAGTTTCATTCACCGGTGCAAGCAGCAAGCAATACCTTCGCCACAGGTGTGGGAGCGGGACAGACAGACAGGCCACCACAGGTGTGGGAGCGGGACAGACAGACAAGTCACATGAATGTGGAGCGCTGGATCGATTGTGCAGCGTATTTATGTCCTAGATACCTGACCCCCTGTACACGGTGCAGGTCACTCAGCCTCCGCCCGACAGGCGAGTATTGATCACTTCTTATTCATGTTTTACAGCCTTTATTGATACTAGCTTCTGCCAATGGCTTTGTCTGCGTTTCCGTGGGATAAAAAGCCTGTGTGCTATTTCAGATCATAAATTTAAGTTCTAAATAACTTAAATTCTAAATTTCATCAGGATCCCTTCAGCGGTGTCACATACGTGACATTTTTTTATGGTATAAGCCGGTAAACGAGCAGATGGATCACCTGATGGTAAGCAATCGTCGTCGCCCATGGACAACCGAAACACCAGAGGCGTTACAAGTGCGTTGCTGACCTTTTGGGGGTTAGGAATTTAAGGGTTGTTGGGGAATCGGGGATTAGGAAGATTGGGAAGGTAGGTAATTGGGCCTCCGGTAACCTCACTCATATAACGAAACACAACGCAAGCGTTGTTTCACGTTGGTTTTCGGTGAGGCCGTGGTATCACTCCGGTC
The DNA here is from genome assembly GCF_023101765.2 of Spodoptera frugiperda. Lineage (NCBI taxonomy): Eukaryota > Metazoa > Arthropoda > Insecta > Lepidoptera > Noctuidae > Spodoptera > Spodoptera frugiperda. Next base: position 220,864 of record NC_064232.1, on the reverse strand, counting down.
GAGCTGGCCCATTCTACAGTTTCTCAGTGGAGCAGTGCAGTATTGTACTGATTGCACGGTTGGCGCGGTGACTGGGCAACTGGCTGCCATGCAACGTGTAGCTGATTCGATTCCCGCACGGAGTAACTCTTTGTGTGATCCACAAATTGTTGTTTCGGGTCTGTGTGTCATGTGTATGTGAACTTGTATGTTTGTAAACGCACACACGACACAGGAGAAAAAGTTGGTGTGTGAGCATAAATATGGTAAAAGGGTCACCTCTTATTGAAATGAATGTCACATTGTATCTGCTAATCCAGAATTGAAATCGGTATTCAAGCTCAAAGTTTCAACCACGTGTTGATCAATGGAGCTGTTAAATAAAGTGCAAAAGTATTTTTATCCTTTACGATTTATTTTTGTTCGGTATATTAAAACGGACACAAAGCGAGCGTAGGCACATGTTTTTAAACATCAATTAATATTAGGAGTAAAGGTATTTATACAATAAAATAATTATAAGACCCATAATGTTTATTCAACGTCATACCTTTTATCCTCGAAGAGGTAGGCAGAGGTGCACATTACGGCACGTAATGCTGCTATACAATGTACACACACTTTTCACCATTTGTGTTATAATTCCCATGTAATAGGGGGTAAGCCTATTGCCATATATTGGGCACAATTCCAGACTCCGTGCTACTACTGAGAAATTTTAGAAAAATCTAAAATAAAATAATTTGCCCGACCCGGGAATCGAACCTGAGACCAAGGCTCGGAACCGGTTTAAAAAATACCGGTTAATACCGGTTTATATCGGTTTTCCTCCGAACTTTTCTTAAGAACGTGAACATTAAAGAACTTTATTTTAACCTAAATTAACCGGTTTATTCGACGAGGGGCATGTCGGTACACGCGTTGAAATATTATTATTGAAATAAGCTGAACAGCGCGCGGCGTTTCTTTGATGTGCGTCGTATTAACCGGTTTTTATTGCTCTAAACCGGTTAATCCGAAAAAACCTTTATGAAATAAAAAAAGTAATTTAAAAAACTAAAAAACCCGACTGCGTTTCTTTATAATATTAAAATGAAAAAACCCTAAAACAAGAAAGTAATCGTAAAATTTAAGCAGTCGGGACCCATTCTAAATATCTATGGGCACATACGGCTTGCTTTCTAGAATGGGTCCCGACTGCTTAAATTTTACGATTACTTTCTTGTTTTAGGGTTTTTTCATTTTAATATTATAAAGAAACGCAGTCGGGTTTTTTAGTTTTTAAAATTAATTTTTTTTTTTATTTATTTTTAGTTTTATTATTTTTTCATTTTGATATATCTAGTGTCACTCTGACAGTAAATACGAATCAAACGACCCCTATAAATCGGAAATCCATCGAGTCGTTCAGGTTAGAGAGTGAGCAATATTCGAATTTGGCGCCAAAAATCCGCCATTTTGTTTTTTATTATTTTTATATATCCAGTGTCACTCTCACAGTAAATACGAATCTAACGACACCTCTCAAGTCAAAATCCGTCAAGCCGTTTAGGCTAGAGAGTGAGAAATATTCGAATTTGGCGCCAAAAATCCGCCATTTTGTTTTTTTTTTAAATTTGATATATCCAGTGTCACTCTCACAGTAAATACGAATCTAACGACACCTCTCAAGTTAAAATCCATCAAGCCGTTTAGGCTGCAGAGCGTGCCAAACAATTATACATACATACATACATACATACATACATACATACATACATACATACATACATACATACATACACTCGAAAAACATAACCCTCCTTCTGGCGCAGTCGGGTAAATACTGTTCCAAATACCGGTTTAAAAAAACCGGTTTCGCGAACGAAACCCAATGTAAAGGTTTTGCGTACAAGTACATAATAACGGTTTGAAAATTTAACCGGTATCCGAGCCTTGCCTGAGACACTTTGTCCGGCAGTCGCACTTGCGACCACTCGACTAACGAGACAGATATAATGTTTACTGGTGTTGTCATCGACGAGCGTATGGGTGTCGTAAGATCTGTTACCTTATCAGGCTATTAGCGAACAAACACAGTCACGATACTATGACGTAGTTATTTTGTTATTTTTTTTGGATGACGGGGGGAAACCTTCGAAATGCTTCTAGCTTTTTGGGGATAAAGAGTGTGGAATTTTTACCTCACTAAAACCACCCTGTGGCCACGCTCAGCACCTGTAAGGGGCACCGAGACGTGTAACTAGACTAGGGGGCCTACTCTTATTCAACGAACGGACGAAAAAACTTCGCAGATTGCATAACTACAATTCTATTTATTGCGAACTTTCGTGAACAAAAATGAACGAGTGAAATGAGAATAAATAAATAGGTTTTTTATATGAAATTAAAAATAAAACTTTATTTCAAGTTTCTCTATGTAAATCAACAAAACCTACGCCGAAGATTAAACTGTGTTTTCTGATGGGTATAACCTAGGTGTCTTCAAGGCCCGAGTGAATAGGTTGATCATGGGCAGCCGTGCTCCATCGTAGGCCGCATCATCACTTACCATCAGGCGAGATAGCGGCCAAACATCGACCCATTAAATGTAAAAAAAATATGAAAAACCTAGCTTCCGCCCGCGACTCCGTCCGCGTGGATGTCGGTCTTCGCGTGGATGTTTTATTTCTCCATTTTGAGTAACTCTGACAATGACATCTTATATAAATATCTATTGGAGCCAATTACGGCTAGGCCCATAATAATTAAGGATATCCCTCTACTGCTGTTAAGCTTGCGTTCTGTAGTATAGAAGTGAAAAATTAAGTTTTTTTTTCTACATATTTTTCCAGGATAAAAGTTAGTTTAGTATCGATCTATCTATACTAATATTATAAAGCTGAAGAGTTTGTTTGATTGTTTGTTTGTTTGTTTGTTTGAACGCGCTAATCTCCGGAACTACTGGTCCGATTTGAATAATTCTTTTTGTGTTGGATAGTCCATTTATCGAGGAAGGCTATAGGCTATAAAACATCACGCTATAACTATAAGGAGCGAAGAAATAAAGGAAAATGTGGACAAAACGGGGGAAATTATTAATTCTTGAGGGCTTCCGTTGCGTGCGCTGCGAAAATGGTTCAAGATACGAAAATTATATGTATGAGAGAATTATTCCTCTTAAAATGATCTAAAAAAAAGTCCGCGACAGTATATGTCTATCTTTTAGGATTAACTTACTAGAATCGTTTTTATGGTAATCAAACTGGGTCGAAATTAATGCATTATTTGTTAAGAGTTGTATTAAAGAAAAAATATTAATCTTTATCGAAATAAATGTGTTGTTCATTAAGAGTATTTAATTGTGAACAAAATTGTCTTTGACATCACTAAACTTCAATAAACATCTTAGAAGATATTACAATTTTAAAATAACTCCGATATAAAATTCACCCGCGCCGCGAACGACGCGGAGCCTGGTGTAACTATACTCAAAAAAATTATAGTCTTAGTAACGAAGTAAAACATTTTTTGATCATTGACCATCGAAAGCGTTTGTTTACAGCGTAGAATGGCAAAAAAGCGGTTTACCACACTTAATTGTGGCTGTCTAACAAAGTACAACCAGATTCTACGTATAGTGCAATAATATCGGCTGAAACATTTGACAAACAAAAAAATCCAATTCTTCAATTTATTGTCATAAAAATATGGTCCTTAAGGATTTCATAACCTTGCGTCACCATGTATGAAAGAAAACATTTGTTCTAGAAAGTACTCTTTCTTTTTTTTTTGAGGGGGGAAATCATCCGTTGGCTATTCCTGCCTTGGGTGAAGCGAGTAGGAGTGTAAAAATCACCCCGTTCTGATTTGAGCCGGGGCCCCCGTAATCTTTTACGTTGTATGTTAGACTATTGGGTCCCATCTGTAGTGGCCTGGCTCTTTGAGGCGCGCACAGAACGCGACGCACGGTACGCACGGGTCTGGTTTTGATCAGGCGACGAGCTACTCTTACTCGCCGTCCGCAGACCCGCGCTTACGGTGGCCGGGGATCGTCACACGACGCCCGGAGTGTCTTCTGCGGCGGCTGGGGCGTGATGAGGATCGTTCCCTCACGCGCTCCGCCTCCTCCTTAGCTAGGATGACTACTTCGCAGAAGGGGAGACGGCGTCCCTTTACCCCTCGCTCCGCACCTTGGCCTGAACTAGAGCCGGACGTCAGAGGTTACCGTCGCCATTCACATCCCTAAAGACATGGCGATGCTCAGCACATGCAATGCACACCGCCACTGTATGCTCCACCATATCTTCCGGGCGGTCCTCGCAATGACGACACCCAGACGAAACGCCCGGGTGCTTCCTCCCGCCGAATTCAAAACAGGTACCAACCGAAACTTCCGTGTCCGGTAAGTACCTGCGTCAGGCGATAGGTGAGGACGCCGTGACGCCTCTCTAGCCGCTCTTCAAAGAGGGGACTTACCGCCACGACAACAGCAAGCCCATCTAAAACGTACCCTAGGAATTTTATTTCTGACACACAAACCGGGGTGGCCCAACCTATAGGCGCAGGTTTCCGGAAAACAGTGGAAACACATATAGTATAGAAATGAGTGTGGATTGTTCCTTATAATCATAATCCAGTGCTATTACGAATTTTCAATACACAAATTAAGCGTGGGTAACAGCTATAATTTATGAAGCTGAGAAAGTTGTTTGCAAAAATAAATATAATGCCTAAAATAACTATTCCACGCGGACGAAGTCGCGGGCACAGCTAGTAATTAATAAAAGTACCTACGCCTTTACCTACTTAATAGAAACTAAGCGTAATTCGTGTATATATTTGGTATTTCTGTACCGATTTCTATGATTATTTTTTTTAATTAGGGATGAATGAGTGTCATAAACGTAAGAATAGGTAGACAAATATAATCAGAAAGCTTCGAACTGCTAAGCTATCGGGAGTTATACGTGTTATTGTGAGTCAACCATAAAAGATAGACATTTGCTGTCGTGGAATATTTTTTAAACAATTTTAAGGAGAACATTTCCGTCATACATGATTTCTATGTAGCTTTAACCATTAAGGCTGCACACGCGACGGAAGCTTCAAAAATGGAGTAAGTTCTCCGGTTTTCCCAACATTTCCCTTCACTGCTCTGCTCCTATTGATCGTAGCGTGATGAAAAGTGTACTATAACCTGCCCAGGAGTATGAAGAACAATTGTACCAAGTTTCGTTGAAATCTGTCGAGTAGTTTTTGTTTCTATAAAGAACATACAGACAGACAGACAGACAGACAGACAAAAATTTTTCTGATTGCATTTTTGGCGTCAGTATCGATCACTAATCACCCGCTGATAGTTATTTTGGAAATATATTTCATGTACAGAATTGACCTCTCTACAGATTTATTATAAGTATATAGATAGATATAGATAAACGAAACTTCGGATTCGAGAACTGGAGTAGACCACGTGCTCCGGAGCCCCCAATGACGTAGTTACCTAACGTGACATATTATAATGTAATGTTAAGCAAGTATTACAACCTCTAAGCACTGATAGTGTATCTCAAGTATAGACACTGAGTTAACAGATTGCATAAATGTGTACTAACGACTGATGACGTCAGCTGCATGTGATGACTGGCAGTATTCAGTCCGTCAGTCACTGAACTCTACATGAGTAACTACTCACATCACGGCTGTGGTATTTATGAGAGAAGGACGTTTCATAGTGGTGGGAGCAATAGTATTATAGTACCCATATTAAGTATAGGTAGTATTATGTTTCACTATTGACGCAGTGGTTTGGTTGGTGATTGGCTGTGCGGTGGGTTGGACTCCGGCATGGAATAAGTCTTTGCTTTTGTTTAATTATTGGATCCAATCACTTCTTCCAATTACTTTTCCCGCCTTGGGTGAGGCGGGAGAGAGTATCAGACTCTTATTGTTTTTTTCAGACGTATCACCTGATGGTAAGCAATCGCCGCCGCACTTGAAACACCAGAGGCGTTACAAGTGCGTTGCCGGCTTTTATGGGGGACGTTAGGAATTTAGGGGTTGTTGTTCGGGAATCGGGGATTAAGAAGATTGGGTAGGGGTAATTAGGCGTCCGGTAACCTCACTCGCACAACGAAACACAACGCAAGCGTTGTTACACGTCGGTTTTCTGTGAGGACTCCGGTCGAGCCGGTTCAGCAGTGCCGAAGCATGGCTCTCCCACACTTAAATATACACTATATTGAGTAACAGGTTGCCAGCGGTTGCCTGTATGCCTGTACACAATGTAAGAGCCATGTAACCACTATAACCACGTGTGGACGTGTGTAATCTCCGTGTTGTTGTTATCATTATCACAAAATAAATACAGGTACTTGTATGATGTGATGGAGCGACCTTGTCTAATCACTCTACCTATCTATATTTGGTAGGTATACATAAAGAAAATTTCCAATATTTCTAATCAACGTCGTTAACGTCATGCCTTTTATTCCCGAAGGAGTAGGCAGAGGTGCACATTACGGCACGTAATGCCGCTATACAATGTACACCCAGGTTTCACCATTAATTGTGTTATAATCCCATATAATAGGGGGTGGTAAGCCTATTGCCAAATGCTGGACACAATTCCAGACTCCGTGCTACTACTGAGAAATTTTCGAAAAACCGAAAATACCCCAGTCATGCTTTGCCCGACCCGGAAATCGAACCCGAGACCCCTTGTTCGGCAGTCGCACTTGCGACCACTCGACCAACGAGGCAGTCTTTCTAATCAATGAAGTTTAAAAGTTCCATACTTTTAGCTTCAATAGCTTTTGGTGGATTTGTTTTTGCTTTTTGACAAAGATTTCTTTCTCATTCATAGATTTTATTATGGTCAGTGGTTCACCGATCGGCATCTGCATAACGGGTTGTGAATTCGATTCTCGTATGAAACTAAAAGTGTGTTTAACACATTGAACGCCGTGGTGGTCACCGGTGACCGACGTTAGCGGAGGATTTGCCTTCAACAGTTTTCTATTGGCAGTCAAAGACTTACAAATATATATTTTCATACTGTGGTAGGTATGTAGGTATAAATACATAATACATAAAAACAGTAGAAGGTGACTTAATTATTTTGTTATCGGCTTACTCACGTAACTATATGAATGAATATATGTCTCTATGAATTTATGAATATGAGCTTCTAGAATGGTTTGAAACTAGTCGAGTTCCTCATCAAACAGTTAGGTATGTGAGTAAGCCGATACCATATAATCATTAATTTAGTTTGTCTCACGAAAGTTATAATAATAAAATAGTAAAGGGAATCATTTAAAAAAAATAAAGGTTTTACTTATTTCTACTTGCCCTTCTACTATTACCAGTTATTTAAGGCCAGCGCTACTAGTATGTATTTTCCTCCTATTCCCCCCTAACCCCACCAATGAGACGCCTACACGCCATGCACTAGAAGATGAATATTTAAAACGTATTGATTGTATGCTTTATTAATAAGAAAGAAAATTACAACAGGGTCAGTTTCAAAGAAGTCTGCAGCGGTACTTAAATACATCTATACTTACTAATATTATAAAGCTGAAGAGTTTGTTTGTTTGAACGCGCTAATCTCCGGAAATACTAGTCTGATTTGAATAATTCTTTTTGTGTTGAATAGTGCATTTATCGAGGAAGGCTATAGGCTATAAAACATCACGCTATGACCAATAGGATCCAAGCCGAGCGGGTGTAACCGCGCGGAAGTAGCTGGTAAATAATAAATAGTACACCTTTTTTACGGGTATAAAGAAATCATTCAATGACTTCACCCGCCTTAGGCGAAGCGACAGGGAGCGATTCTTACTGACTAAAATCCACCCCGCTCCTACTCCTGCTTTTCGAACCGGAGCCCCGATAACCCGCTAGCAGTCCGCAGCTTCGGAAAGTAGTACATCTAAGAATGAATGCAAATCCTAAATCACTGTGAATTAGGCATTAGGTAGTTGTGGCACGGGTCTATTAGAGGACCCGGTGCCCCTTACAGGTACTGAGGGTGGCTGCCGTGGTGTTTTGAGTGAGGTAAAAATCCCATTCTCCCTGGTATTTTATTCCCAGAAAGCTAGGCGCCTTTTGAAGGTATCCCCCCGTCATAAAAAAAAAAAACGGTACTTGTGGCAATGCCCTATCAATGCAAACGGTACAATGGCAATGCGTACTGTGTACCTATTAGGTGTAAAGCTTGTGGTTGTGGTAACTAAGTAATTGAACCCGGGAATGCAAGTATGTACACCTATATACATATTTTGTAGCCTAAATGCACCTATACCTACTTTAGTACGTAAACAAACTGTTGATCGGTGCAGATAAACGGGCAAAATACAAATAAAGGACAAATTCTTATTATGTAAACTTCAAGAAAAAGGCATAATTTTACCTACACCTCTAAACTTCCATCCCTATTCCTGAATTTCCTACTTGACCCCTATATTCTCACGCCTTTTCTACCACCTACGCCTTACATTACCGGCGAGTCAATGCTCCACTGAGTACTACGTATGAGCCACCCACCGGCTGATGACAGTAGCCATCACGTCACATCTTGGGGGCGCGTGAGACATTCAGCGAAATATTGCAAGTGTTCATGACTAATACGTTGCTTAGATACAGAAGCCAACAATAACCACTCATCATTTCTTATTAGTACGCGAAAGACGTTTATAAGTTAAGATTTAATATTTGAAATGTTGATAAACAGCTTGAAGTCTCTCTTTACATGTCTATAATGAGGTAATAATCAGTTTTACCAAATGTAGTTCAGAGCCCTCGCGCCCTAGTTGTAGATAAGTATGTATGTTGTATGCTTTGACCCAGGAGTAGGGACAGTCGATGCCCCAGTGGCCTACATCGCGGCCGGGCCGCCTACCGCGCATGTGCAACACGGTCGCTGAATGGAAAATCAGACTACACTCCGTGACAATTGGTCAACCATCGCGAAAAATATCACGGTGTCCCTTGATTCCGTGGTAAAGTTGCGCGCGAAGTTTCAGTCAAGTGAAAATGTGCAGAGATTCGAACGAAAGCCCGTAGAACACGAAATAATCAGAAATGTGTGTTTTGGATAACAATGTCTTTGTCTAAAACATTTTGAATCATTTCATGATCTGTTCAACGTGCGTCTCGGTAGTCATTGGAGTTAATGACAAAGTGTGTATTAATAACAAACCTCGAACCGATGACTAATTTCTGAAGGTAGATTTTAATTTATAAACTGGCAACACTCCCTGCTTTTGTTGTCCCCAGAAATAAAAATGGCCGATTCCCGTAATGTCAAAACTCGTAGGGCGAGAGATTATTGTGAAAACGTGTAAAATACCATTGAAATTGTGAAAAAAGTGCATTTCAGTGTCGGTGACGTGTTTCAGTGGTTGTAATACAGTGATATACGGTGGAATTGGGGATTATACTCGTATGGTGACGAATCTGAGTGTGTAGTGTCTTACCTGCTAAATAGATGCACAGTAAGTATTTTTATGATAACTTTAGCAGTATAAGGCTTTTATTACTGCCAAATAGGCAGTAGAGGACGTCCTTTGCAATCGTCTGGCATTTGTTAAGGCGTTTATGGCCTCTAAAACTGCATCCAGCTAATGTTTGCCTTCAACATCTCTCGATGTATATTTTGAAGGTTCAGATGTCCGGAAACGCTGTGGTTCGTCGTCAGAACGGTGCCCCAGCCTTGATAGCACGTATATAGCAAGGTCAGAATGCAAAAACAGCGATAAAATATTACAGTGTTGTGTATAAAGAGTTATATTTCTCATTCGCACGTAAGTTTGGCCCGTAAATAGAAATGCGTTTGTATGACGGTCTGGTCGTGACACCGTCGCGCCAATCGCACTTATATCATAAGTAAATGGTTATTATTAGTTGATACTGACTTCAGAGATGCTTGTTAACTTCTCAATGTATGTACAGATTGATTAGTTTGTAAATAATGAGGTATATATGTAGGGACTATGACTACATTCAGCTTGAATACAACTATATTATTGGGAGAAGTCAATTGCATTATTGTTAACATCTATTCACTGTGTGCCGAGCACAAACTTATTCCTCAATGCAGTCTTGCTGTGCCTGACAGGGTCCGTAATTGTGATTTAATATTGTATTTTCCACCACCCGTGTATATTATAGATGCAATAAGATGCATCTGTCACTTGTCATGTGTCGCCACAAATACTTGAATACTTGCAAGTATTGCAGTGTTTGTAAAGACTTGACTTGACGCAACCAAGGTTTTTAACCTCAGTTGCTGGACTATTCTTTTTCTACTACCATTCACCTACCTACATGTACATGCAGGGTTACTGGAAAATCCAAAGGGAACCCCCTCATCTAGGTATGATTAAGAGAAGGGTGAATAGAAATCTTATAGAAATTGTTTGCTTGTCAAAATGTTTTGTTCAACTTGGAAATTGAACTCTGTACAGTGATCTCATCACATTGTTGACATAGGTCACGGTCGAGCTGATGTCTAATGTGTATTTCTGTATTTTTTGTAATCTGTAAGTCTTACAATATCAGAATATGTTTTTAAACTGTTGTCAGTCTTTTCATGCATGCTTGTCAGTTAAGGGTACTTTTAATTTGGCCTTTCTTTAATATGTCGCCAATCTGGTCTTTATATTTTTAGACCAATGAAAAATTTATTTATGCTTTGTTCTGCATTCCTATCGGTTATAGATTTTGTGTGAAACTTACCCCAGCGGGCTATAATAGCCCTAATTGACTGTAAAGTATTACCTCATTAGATTGAAATGAATGTAAACTGATCATAACTTAACATGTTTATCCTCCCGATTCCATGAATCATATAAAATTAATATAATTAACTACAACACTTACAAAAAAAAAAGTAAAATTGTTTATTTATCCTCATTTTTCTGCTTGTAAACAGTTTAGTTAGCTGCTTATCTCTATACATAAAAATCAATTGCTGTTCGTTAGTCTCGCTAAAACTCGAGAATGGCTGGACCGATTTGGATAATTTTGGTCTTGAATTATTTGTGGAAGTCTAGGGAAGGTTTAAAAGGTGATAACTAAATTTTTAGGCAGTATGAAGTTTGCCGGGTCAGGTAGTTTTAAATAGATGTAGGTAATACCTAATTGAGCAGTTTTCATCACAATATTTTGTTTTGAAAACTGCTCAATTAGGTATTACCTGGCTCAATTAGGTATTAAAAGGTGATAACAATTTTATTTCAATAGTTAGGCAAAAAACTGTAAGTACCTACATATATATAGCCTTACAAATATTATAAATAGGTATTTAAAACATTTTTGTTACCTATTTTAATTCATATGTCCCAGTTTAAGAACTCTCTAATTCTAAACCGTAGAACTAAACCAGTTACTTATGTAAGATTTCATCATCAGCCAGCACAAAGCCACAGCACGCACTATGAGCAATATCACAGTTTCCCCACCGAGTTTTCCTCCAATTTGTGTCAAGTACAAACACCCCCATTCCACAGGTTTCCCTGTAAAAGCTGAATCATATGTCATGAACATATTTTTCTTGCAACATTTCAGATCGGGATTATCATTAAAATTTTATATGAGAATTGTGATTCTGATATTTATTTTTGTTCTATGATTGTTTGTTTATTCTATAAATCATTTATTTTGTATATAATGCATACTATTGCTATACTAATTACTACTTACTTTTTGTCTCCGGTACTACTGGTTTGAATTGAATAATTATTTTTATGTAGGATACTAGTTATACTAGGTATTAATTTTGATGAAATTCTCAAACAATAATAGGATAGATTTGAGGTCGAGTCGATTTTTGTTTATTTATCCTCATTATTCTGCTTGTAAACAGCGTAGCTGCTTGTGGCAATAAAACTAGGTAACTAACTAATATTGAATTGAGCAGTTTTCATTGAGAATAAAATATCGTGAACTAGTTATTTTTTCTTCAATGTCACCAAATATTTGTAAAAATAGCCTAGAAGTATTATAAATAGGTACATATTTTTTAATGTTTGTAGTCAATCATGTATATCTTTATTGAAAAAAAACCCTTTTAAAAATTAAACAGTTTTAAAAAAATAGGATAGATAATTTTTTTGACAGTTTGTTTGTTGTTATTTACCTATTCTGTTTTTATCTCCAGCCAAGCATAAAAATTGTGGCAAACTCTCTTTTAGTTAGTTGAGAAAATCCTTAGTCTCGCAGTGGTTATGACAATTTGTTTTGCTAACATTTAAGATGTAGGTAGTAACATATGATTGTTTTTGTTTATGTTTAAAAATGGTGTACAATAAAGGATTCATTGAATATAGGAATTTCATTGAGTCATTTAATTTAATTGATAAATTGTGATATGTGACTATGACCTATTCTAATTTTATGTCACCTTATGTAATGCAAACATGTCATTTGGTGGTCCATTGTCTCTGCCTACCCCAATAGGAGAGAGGTGTGACAATGTTGACTACACGGTTGGTGTGGTGGCTGGGCAACCGGCTACCGTGCATCGAATAGCGTGTTCGATTACTGCACGGAGCAATGTTTTGTGTGATCTACAAATTGTTATTTCTGGTCTGGGTGATAGAAAGTCTTAAAGGTAAAAGAAAGTTTACTAGTGAAGCAATGTTTCCAAAGTCATCAGGTTTTAGTTCAGGAATCAGGGTTTAGCAAGATTGGGGGCCAATTGGGCCTCCAGTATCCTCACTCGCACAAGGAAACACAACTCAAACGTAGTTTCCATGTAGGTTTTCAGTGAGGCCGTGGTATCACTCAGGCGAGCCGGCCCATTCCAGTCGAAGCATGGTTCTTCCATACTAACCGCCGTACTCAGAGACATTTAAAGATTACCGGTCTAATTAGTAACGATTTTGTTCCGAAAACAATTGCTACGGACTGGGTTAACTAACTATTGAATGACTCTGAGTACGGCGGTTAGACTTCGAACATATACTTAAACAAGTTAGGACAAGTCTATACACTACACACCTATTGTCAGTCAGTCTGAACATATCGTCAGTTCTTAACAGCAGTGGTGCAACATGTCCCTGCTTATTGCTTACTAATCATTGGGCAACGCCGATATTGTTGTGATAAACTCTGTATTTTATCTATTTCATAATTATTCAGGTATTTACTGATTGGTTATACATTGTCCTGCTAGCTATGTGTCTTGTTTATTTACTTTTATTAGAACATAATCACTACATAGTATAAAACAAAGTCGCTTTCTCTGTCCCTATGTCCCTTTGTACGCTTAAATCTTTAAAACTACGCAACGGATTTTGATGCGGTTTTTTTAATAGATAGTGATTCAAGAGGAAGGTTTATGTGTATAATACATGCATTATAAATCACCATTGCACCCACGCGAAGCTGAGGCGGGTCGCTAGCCTATACCTAGTTAATATAAAAATAAATTTGGGTTATCCTTCCTGATGCTATAACTCCGAAACGCATGAACCGATTTCCACGGTTTTGCATTCGCTAGGAAGTCCTTGGGCTCCGTGAGGTTTATAGCAAAGAAAATTCAGGAAAAATTTCAAGAGATTGAGAATACGTTTAAAAACACCGACGTCCAAAAACAAAAAATCCTAATCTATAAACCTTAAACTAAAAACCAACAAATAACTATCATTGTACTGCCTGTGTCTACCCGCTGCTAGTTTAGAAGTCGGTGCCACAACCTCATTGAGAATCTCCTCCTTTTTAAGAAGTCAGTTAAAAACCCAGAAAATTGGGAAAATCATTGGTGGCGAACAAACACAAGGTTCTGTATATTCTGTAGGTTTAAGGCATTGACTGGGAAATAATACCTACGGTACAGAATGACTAATGAAGATTATTGATTTAGGTTGTTATTTTTTCATAGACGACCCTTAGTCTGGTCTACATCTAAATATAGAGCCCCTCACATCACCCCATTGACATCCAAAATTAGCCAGAGTACGGAGTATACTAGAATGCGTAGAGTATACCTAATCAGCTGTGAACACATGGCTTAACTTCAAGCTATGCAGAACCAGTATAAACTGGCCGTCGAACGTGCGGATTTTTTTTAGCCTTTGGCGAGGCTCTCAGCTCGTCGAGAGTGTCAGACTCTTTCTGACTAAAAACCACCCGGTTCCTACTGCTTTTCGAGTCGGAGCCCCAGTAAAACTGCTAGGTAGTCCGCAGTTCCGTATCAGGTATCAACCCTATTGAGCCTGTGATGGGCCTGGACTGTGATAGTCTGATGGCTCTTTCGAGAGATCCCCGACACCCGGAGTGTCTTCGACGGCTGGGGCGTCAGGAGGTTCGTTCCCTCACGCGCCCCCGAATGTGTGGATAGAACACAAAAAGCGATACCATGATAAACTGTTTTCTATAGCTCCATAATTATATAACCAGTATAAACTGACCGTCGAATGTACGGAAAGATCATACAAAGCTAGACCATGATATACTGGTTTATATTAAAATAGCTCAGATGTAGCTGTGTCTAAGTAAACCTTCATGACGATACAATTATGAATTAATTGATCTTCTTTGATAAACAATTGTCCATTGTTTTATCGTCTTATTGAAGATTTTTCCTGATACAATGAGGTTTATGTTAATTTTTATAGTGTTTTAAATGGTTTTGTACTTAGTAATATAGTTACATCAATACTTGATCTGGAAATCTCATGCTTACCATGTATAATGAGAGGCAGATAACAGTTGATACAGTTGATGTAGTTACAACATTAAAGTGTGATTTAACCTTCAATCAGTTTAAGTTGTTTACAATGTTCATATTTTTTACTGGCAACACTAATAAAAACAAGTTAGACTTGCTTGCTTGAAATTGTATTGTGAACCTGATTGGAAAAGAGTAACCTATGGAGTTCCTTCCTCGTTGTTCTCCATAGGAATCTACACTTTGGAACGAGCAAATAGAGCAACTAGAGGACTGACCGACAGACAGATTTTTTTTTTAATAATAATGTAATATTTGCTTTGACATTGAAAAGTGCCTTCTCGATCTTTTTGAAATAAATAATTTTGACTTTGACTGACAACACCAATAAAAACAAGTTAGAATTACTTTCCACTGGCAACACCGACAAAAACAATTTAGACTTACTTTTCACTGGCAACACCAATAAGAACAAGATAGATTTACAAACAAAAACATTTCTATGATGTCACATTTTGAAGATTGTCTGTAATAGCACTAAAATACCACAAGACACGGCAATCTTTATTACATTATCAACTTTATTTTGTGTTGATGTAAAGTTGAAAATCCAATGACAATGAATTATACATTGGCCAGAGTACATAAAAATTCTTAAATTTTTAATGAAATCCCCATCAAGTTATTCTTTAACTATCACATTTTCAACTTTATTTCTTCTGTCATAAAGTTGAATCTCCAATGACAAATAAAAATAGACAGATTGTCCATAGTACCTTAACAATATTTAGCTATCACATTTTCAACTTTATTTTCTTCTGTCATAAAGTCGAATCTCCATTGACCTATAAAAATGTAGAGACAGATTGTCCATAGTACCTTAATAATATTTAGCTATCACATTTTCAACTTAATTTCTTCTATTATAAAGTCAAATCTCCAATGACAAATAAAAATAGACAGATTGTCCGTAGTACCTTAAAAATATTTAGCTATCACATTTTCAACTTTATTTCTTCTTTTATAAAGTTGAATCTCCATTGACAGATTAGCCACTGAACCTTAATTTACTAATTACCATTAGGGGTGCAATACACTGACTGGGCACAGTAAAATTGGTAATGATTCATACATGTTCCCTCGTTGAGGGTATATTATGATGAGTCAGCTTTACGTGTGTGTGTCACTATCTTTATGTTTATATATTTCTACTCAAAGCATTACACTTCATTTGTATTGTAGCGTTTGTAACAAACTGTAGTACAGGGTATTTTATAGTATTAAGTATTTATTTCTTTAGTTTAATAATGTTTTTTGAAATGGAATCTCATATTCTAGTCATTAGGCAGTGCTGTGTGACGTGAGTTTTGTTTTGTTATTGTAATTTGGTATCTATTGTTATGGGGTTAAAGTTGATTTTTTTGTTCGTACAGTTCAGTAGTTGGGTCTACCGCTTTTTTGTTTTGTTGTTGTTGTAAGTTGGTGTCTATTGTGATAGTGTTAAAGTTTATTTTTGTTTGTGTAGTGGGTCAACAAACTTTGATGTATGAATTTTTTGTCATTAAATTTTTGACTGCCTTGTAGGTCGAATGGTTGCAAGTGCTACTGCTAGACAAGAGGTCTGGGTTCAATTCAAACATCGGGCAAAGTATGACTGGGCTATCATCAGGTTTTCAAAGAATTTCTCAGTGTAAGCATGAAGTCCGGGGTTGTGCCCAGTATATATCAATAGGCTCACTCCCTATTACATGGGAATTTTAAATGGTGAAAAGTGTCTTAGTATGATACATATCATAACGTCAAGTGTCATATAACTTGTCATAGTTTTCATTAAGAAACGTTGACTGGACTGATCGAAAGATATTGCTTGGCTATTGCACAACACCATGACTGATTTTCTTTAACAAGGAGTTTCTTGCTCGTTCTTCTCCATTCGAAACTACACTTTGAAACGAGCACCTTACTTCACTATATGTACGTATGTGAACTTGTCTGTTTGTAAACACACCCACGTCAGATGAGAAAATCCTAGTATGGGGCAATGACTATAAAAAAATACCTCGTGTGATGTTGATGATTGTTGTATTGACTTAGATTAAAGAGTATATAATGTAACTATAACTGATGTATATGTGTGATGATTAGATAATTATGACGTGTTCCTCTATTATTGTCCTTATCTACTGCTTGATACACGCGCAGATATCATTGCTTCGCTCTATGCGAGGATTTGAGTTTGATTCCTTGGGTATACTGTTGATGTTTTTTTAAGCGTTGCCCCACACTAGTTAGGACTTTCTCCTGTGTCGTGGGTAGGTTTACAAACATACAAGTTCATATACACATGACACTCAGACCCGAATAAAAGTAACTGGTTCATACAATAAGTTGCTCCGGAATTGAACTCGCTATTCGTTGCGCGGCAGCCGGTTGCCTAGCTATCGTATCAATCGTGCAGTCAAATTATCAATCGATTTATTTTGGCATTACTTATAGAGTTGCTGTCAATAACCTGGGTCGATCCAGAAATAATAGGTTAAATAATTTATTTTACCCGGTAACTAGTTAGGAAAAATATTTTAATATCAAAACATAACTGCAAATAATTAATTGCAGATTTTCGACATTGCGAAGAGGATGACTCTTTCAGGAGCTTAGTTTCTGCACATGTAGAGTATAGACTGGACCACTTCATGAATGGAGCATCTTTTAGTTGTGTCTCCGTCACTTGGCAGCGGTGCCCAGTGATTGATGTGTTGTTGTCATATATTTGTACCGCGCTGTATCTCCTGCCAACCCTGTGACGCGCGGCACTTGGACTCTCGCGCGCGGCACGTGATGTGTCGTGTGCGTAGGTAACGGAGATGCGTGTTGGTAAATAACAAGCGGGAGATTTATGCCCGAATACTCAAACGCTACTCAATTTTAAGTTGTACTTAAATATTGTGCTATCTCTGTCATTTTATAAAGAATTGATAGTGACAGAACTACATTTGAGAGCGTCTTAAAATTGAGTAGCGTTTGAGTATTCGGGCATTAGTGTACTGTCCGTGTTGTTAGGGCTTTAATTCCAATGATAAGTTAGGTAGTAAGGACTGGATAGTTGTGTGTGAGCGGTGCAGTGACGCAGTATGCGTGTGGTTCCAGATGTGAGCGTGTCATGTGGGGCGCTGCGGCGGGCTGGTGGTGCGGCGCGCTGGCGGCCGGCGCGCTGCTGCTGCTGCTGCTGGGGGCGCGCTGCCGCCGCGCGCGCACGCGCCGCAAGCTGCTGAGCGCCGCGCCGCGCCCGCCCACCCCGCCCCGCGCGCCCGCGCCCGCGCCCCGCCTGCTCGTGGCGCGCCGCCTGCGCCCCACCGAGCCGCCGCGCGCGCGCGCCTCGCTGTGCCGCGCCCCCGCCGACGCCCCGCCCCCCGACCCCGCGCACGACCCCCCGCAGATCGTCATCGTCAGCAACCCCGCCCCGCCGGCTCCGCACCCGCCCGCCCCTACCCCTGCCCCCTCCGAACTGATCCCCAAGCTGCCGCTGCCGGAGCAGTGGCTGCACAAGCGCCTCGACTACAAGTACACCACCATCCCGCGCCCCATCACGGCGGACCTGGGCGCCGACTTGTCCCAGGAGACGCGCGCCAAGAAGTTCAGCGCGACCCGCTCGCCTTCACTGGAGAAAGACGACAAATCCCCCTTCTTATTGAGTGCTTCAGCGAAATCGGATAAAGAAGTATTCGGCTTCGACACCGAAGCGGTCGAGAAGCTAAGTGAGAAGATGAGTGAGAGGTCTCAGGAGGAGGAGGCGTCTCCCAGCAACCTGAGGCGGTTCCGGTCGGTGAGCACTCGCCTGAACATGTGCAGTGTCAGCGAGGGCGCGCACCTCGAGGGCCAGCAGGAGAGGCTGGAGATGCAGAACTCCCCGCGAGTGCTAGAGTGTAGTTCCGCCAAAGAAAAGTCTTCAGCTCCCAAGTTCGACTTCTCCCCGAAGCTGCTCGCGGAGACGATGGCGTCTCCAAGGTTTTTTACGCCTCCAGAGACGGTTTCCCCGATGTTCTTCGCGGAGCCTTCGCCTAAATCAGTGTACTTCGACACGGTGCGCTCTCCCAAGTTCTTCCCGGAGACTCCGCGCGAGGCCGAGGTGCCGCAGTCGCCGCGCGCGCTCGGAGACCATCTCAACAGGAACGGAGTCACGGAGAAGCCGTGCTCCCCGCGCGTGCTGAACCGGCCTAGTCCCAAAGTACATAGTTATAACAAGGAAAACTACTTCACTTTTGAACAATCGTGTTTAGAGGACAAAGCGCTGCCGCGGCCGAGGAGGTACGGCGGCAGGAACTCTATAGAGAAGGAGCGGTTCACTCCTCCCGCGGACAAGGAGGTGAGGAGGTACCGGAGGCATCACAGCTGCGAGGCCAACTACAAGACTATAGAGCTGAACATCACCAAGTGTGACGACAACAAGGAGGCCGACACCAAGCTGGGCGAGGACGTCACCGACTGCTGCATCAAGATGGACACGCTGGACATCGAACCCAAAGTCCCAGAAGAGTCTGAAGTGTCCCCCAGCCCTTCGAACTCCGCTCAGGCGAGGCGACAGAGACTCAAATCGATATCGCTGGACTCTGACAACGCGAAGATAATAGAACAGAACCTTGGACTGCCGATAGCTAAGCAGATGAAGGATCAGATGAATGAGGCCTACAAGAACCAGGAGACCAGCACCTCGTGTGAGAGCATGGAGAGGCATCACGCGCAGAAGACCCCTACTAGCGAGAGGCCCATGTTCAAGTTCGAAGACGATACGAAGGACAAGGTGGTAGAGAGGGAGACGGAAGAACCGAAGTCTCCCGACGTGAAGCATAAAAAGTCTCTCCGCCAAAGCTCCGACACACAGTCCTTCCTCGACATGCCACGCTTCTCGCCGAAAGAATTCGAAATCACGGTGACGTCGGAAGAGGGCGCCACTGTAGCCGCCGAAACGCAAACGAAGAAGAAAGGCAAGAACCTACGAAACTTAAGGATCGACCTCACGAAACGAGACAGCGATTTGGAGAAGGAACTTCTGGAATTTGAGAAGTTGTATACTGATGCTGAGGAGAAGAAGGTGAAGACTCCCACTTTGAAAGTAAAGGCTACTTCTCTCGACTCCTCGGAGAGTGTGAACCTCTCGTTACCGCAGAAGAAGACCCTGGAGGTCCCTCAGAACTCTGTCTCCATGCCAAACACTCCCAAACGCCAGATTAAAAGGATCCTAGCACATAAGAATATCAAGCATGACGTGGTTGGTGCCAAACTCGGGTACAACTCCTTACAGTCCAACGCTGAACAGCGCAGACTGTACATGAAAGGCCAGGACAGCGGGATCTACCTCCGAGAGAACCATGCAACCCTGATGCTGTACCAGCCCGGCACTTCTCGCATGGGCTCCCGAACTATGGGATCCTTTGACGAGAATATGGCTGATCTGGAGAACACGCCAGAGATTAATATATCTGGTGCAGATAGCCGGACTTATGTGGTGGATTCAGGAGCTACACTCGGTTCCAATCTTCTCAATTATAAGCAAAACCTTAGCGTTTCAAGCACTAATCTGAAGACCTTACCTGAAGGTGTACCTTCAGATGACTTCGAGCTCAGCGCTGAAGATGAGAAGATGACGAAGAAACTACACAGGAGGAACTCCAACCAGAGTCTGATGTTAAGCACTCACAGTTTGCAGAGCTCGAACTGTTCTCTAAGCAGTGCTGGTGCCTCCTGTCACAACCTGGCTGCAGTGAGGACCAGCGTCTCCAACTTCAGCCTCAATTCTGACAGTAGACAGAAGAAACTCAGTCTTGACCGGCGAGACTCCAACAGTTCTTTAGCCACTGACCATCTCACACCCACGACAAGAGTGATCTGCTCCTCAAACTCCAACGTATCTGGTGAGGTCACGAGGAACTGCCTCCTCCAGCGTCGTGGGTCCAACAACAGCCTGACTCTGAACATCCTCTCCTCGAATAACCTCAGCCGTCACTCCAGTAACAGTTCCCTCAATAAGGACGCCAAACCACACCAGAAGAAGGGTCTTCTTGAACGCAGGAGTTCAAATACTTCTCTAACTTTGAATATCAATCAGTCGAACCCTCAACTATCAGTGAATAGAGGTCTTAGCGTGTCTAACTACAACCTGAACGGGTCTACCTGTAATCTAAGCAGGTATAACAGCAATATAAGTATAGACAACCCCACTGCTGAGCCAAGGAAGGGAATCTTGGAGAGACGCAGCTCCAATACCTCCCTGACTCTAAATATCCAACCACGGGAAGAGCCACGGGACCTGGAGATAGATGAGACCTTAATAGACACCAATTTAAAAGACCTACCACACAGGGATAAGCACAGAAAGTCACTAAGCACAGAGAACTTAATACCGCGGTCTTACAAAAACCGCACAAGACTGCGGTCTACCGACAAAGGTGTAGGTTTTGGCTCCCATGATAACCTCTGGTCTACTTCATACTCTGATCAAGAATACCCTCAAAACCTAACCTTCGTCTGCGGAGACCAGGAGAATGAGATCATCTACGCTTTTGGGAGACAGGATGAGCCGAATTATCAACAAGGTTTCACCAGGAATATTACCACGAAGCCGTTAAGCCCCCAAAGCACTTCCGAAGACTTTAGACTCTATCTTGCAAACATGCAGCATCTCCAAAACGCATCCAGCGTCCTAACCAGACAGAATTTAAGAGATCTAAACGACGTATTCCAAAATGGGTACTCCAAAGTCAAATGCCATATACCTGGTGAAGGCCAACACTGCTGTTCAGGGCGAGTGGAAGACCTTGGAAAGCAGAACCCTCAGACTGTGATACCGGAGCCGGTGGTCTCCCAACCCTGCTCGGAGTACCAGAAGATGCTGCTCCGCAACCTTCACCAGGAGTTTTGGGATATGCCGACCAATTTCCAGGAGAAGCCGTTGGTTTCTGGTTCTCATACGAAGAACAGGTATAAGACTATCCTGCCCAATGAGCATTCTCGTGTTATATTGAGGCCGGAGCGAGGCGCGCCCGAGGGATATATCAATGCCAATTACATTAAGGTGAGTTAAATAAGCTAAGTTATTTATTTACTTGTAATACAATAATTTATTAAGCTACATTAAAGTACCTAACATAACTAATGGTTACTTAACCTAGTCCTTAGCAATAAGGATGATAACGATGTATGAAAATTAAAAATCTATTTAGTCATTCTGTCAGAATGAAAAAATATTAGACCCTAAATCTTTTTGGCATATAAGATAACAACAGTACTTATATTAAATATTTCAAATTGATCTTCGAAACTATTTGGTACCGTGTGACAAAATAAAAAATATGTATAATATTTTTTCAATAAAATCCTAACTGATGGATTAGATTTTTAATTTTTATACTGCCGTATCATTATTGAGCCATTCGTATACGAATATGATGCATTTGCAAATTGCAAATATTGGCGCAATCAAACAGTTGAAAAGGGTGGGACTTCCCCGTTTGAGTACCCATTCTTTAACTGTATAATAGGGTAGATGATTAATTTTTATTTTAATGTCCGTCTTGTTGATAATTTTAAAACAAATACTTTCGAAGATATCGATTTGAAATATCGCGTGACTTCACTTTAGAGTACGTTTTTTACTGAATAGTGAGCTCCCATCTAAACTTTGACACGTTTTATCTAAGTATAGTTATATTAGTTATATGACAAAGTAAAAGAATACGTGTCTAATATTTTTTTCATTGCCTAACTGACGGACTTATTCGATTTTTAATTTCCATACCCCGTCATCATCCCTATTACTATAAGTACTTGTGCTAAAACCCCCCTTCCCCCCATTCCAGGGCCACGAGTACACGCGCAACACGTACATCGCGACGCAGGGCCCCCTACAGAACACGCTGCACGACTTCTGGAGAATGCTGCACCAGAACCAGCCCCTCCCCGACCAACCCCCATCCCCGCAGAAGGTGGTGATGCTCACCAACTTCGTGGAGAACAACCGACACAAGTGCGAGAGGTACTTCCCTCTCGAACCCGGAGAGGAACTCACAGTACCAAACCCGGAACGTTTGGACGATATCAGTGATGTGTTTATAGTGAAAAACTGTGGCTTACTCCGCAAACCTGGATACACGATCAGACATTTGCAACTCTCGTACAGTGACAGTGACAGTGACAGTGCAGTGACAGTGTACCACTACTGGTTCCACAACTGGGCCGACCACAAGTGTCCCAAGGATGTGACCGCCCTCCTCAACCTCAGCCTGGACGTCCTCGGAGGGACGGAGTATGACTTCAGTGGGGACAGTGATAGTGTGTGTCAGTGTGATTCTCCCAAGAGTGTGGACAGGTTTGTGTTCCCTCCGGAGGAGGCTCAGTGTATTGAGGGTGTAGGAGTGCCCGTGGTAGTGCATTGTTCTGCTGGGATCGGTCGCACAGGGTGTCTCCTGGCGATCCTGAACGGCATCAAGCAGCTGCTGGCGGAGAACAAGGTGGACGTGCTGGCCATCGTGTGCAACATGCGCCTCAACCGAGGCGGCATGGTGCAGAACTCGGAGCAGTACGAGCTGATACATAAGGTCCTGTGCCTCTACGAGCAGACCTACTTACCGTTATAGCTGTCGCCGCATTCTCTGCTCTATGTCCATTGCTAGTTCATAGCACAGCAAGA
The DNA here is from genome assembly GCF_023101765.2 of Spodoptera frugiperda. Taxonomy (NCBI): domain Eukaryota; kingdom Metazoa; phylum Arthropoda; class Insecta; order Lepidoptera; family Noctuidae; genus Spodoptera; species Spodoptera frugiperda. The sequence goes on along the minus strand of NC_064232.1, from coordinate 197,540 downwards.
AAAATTGGGTGTTTCTTTGAAAAAAAATACAAAATATCTTAACATCAAAGTCAGAAAACCTCAATTTCGATGTTTGATATCAAATTGCTCTCAAAAAACCTAAGTTTACGTGGTTTGACTTTGATATATGAGTTTGTTATAACTGCTCTAGTATTGTGGGTGTCCATTGACACTGATTGCTTACCATCAGGTGATCTGACTGCTCATTTGCCACTATTATTGTGATTATTTCAAAGAAACTTCCATTTTTAATTGGTTTCTATATAGCAAGCAATGGATATATATCAGTTATTAAATAGTGGCAGCGCTACTAAATATATATATGCTATTGTTTTTATAGTAGTCACTTAATAAATTAACTGCATATGACTTTAAAGGAGAATGAACCTTAATGCTGTAAAGATAGAGTTGATAATGTTGGTATAGTTAGTCTTGGTTGCAATGTTATGGAATTTAAAATCGTGTTTTAAGGAAAATACACCTTAATGTGGTATGAATAGAGTTGAAAGTGTCTCTACAATGTGGGCTTGATTGAAATTTTGGGAAATTTCAAGTCGTGTTGTAATGGAAATGGACTTTACCATGGTGAATATAGGGTTGAAAATGGTCAACAATTAGGCTTGAATATAATTTTATAGAATTTATACCTTTTTGCTAAGGCAATAAGGTTGAATTTTGCCCAAAGAAAAGTAAACTATACTATTTTAGTAATCTCACAATGGCATGCCCTAAGTACCTGATTACTTGAACAAAGTTCAACCATTCAATATTTAACTATTTACCTTACCCATTAACAAGCGAAAAAACCGATTTTTTCTAGAAAAATGTCCTATAAATAACTTACAGTTGAAACTGAACTTTAAAACCCTTTACATAAAGTCCTTTTTACTATGAGTTACAAATGAAAATACCACTAATTCTAGAAAAAAAATTCTATAAATAACCTACAGTTGAAACTGAACTTTAACATCCTTTACATAAAGTTCTATTTAGCATGAGTATGGTGGTTCTACGGTATACGATGGTGTGTTTATGAGATATACAAACACACATAGTACCGTACTACGCCGTTATTGTATGACACGCGATAATTGATAGGAAACACAATATATCGGTATATAATCTTTATATAATCTTAGTACCAAGCTGACCGGCAAACTTCATATCACCTCAAACATTCTTTTTCTCACCTTTTAAACCTTCCCTGGACCTTCACAAATAATTCAAGACCAACATTTTTGCCGTTATCGAGTTTTGGCGAGACTAACAAACAGTAACTAATTGATTTTTAAATGCATAAATATAGGTAGGACTATAACCATCAAAGACAACACACTACTAAGTCCTGTACTTTCTATGGGCAGTGCTGATTGCTTACCATCAGGTGATCAGTCTGCTCATTAGCCACTATTTTGGTGATTAAACAATATACAGTATTTGTAATCGAATTTCTGATAATATTTATCGACAAAAACATACTAAAACAGTTACAGTTAAAGAAAAAACTATTTAAATTAAAATAATAAGTACAAGACCACTTGCGAATTAACTCTTTCAACAATCATGTCAACCATTATGTTATAAGTATGATATAGTTTAGTAAAATTATATCAATAATGGTGCAACCAAGACTAGCCGCCATACTCAGTCATTTAATGGTTACTTAACCCAGTCCTTAGCAATAGTTTTCAACAATTTCAAATCTTTACTAAGGAATAGTTTAGTAAAATTATATCAATAATGGTGCAACCAAGACTAAAATATGCAAGTCAGTGCAAGCACAAATATATAAAATGAATAAAAACTAAGGAACTACTATAAAAACAGTAACATACAGACTGCTTGAGGAATTTATATAGATAATTTTATTTCGCGCACCATGTATACAACATGTGCTACAGACTCGGTGGGGCGCACAAATGTCGACCATCCTGTATATAACATAACATTATATATATGTAACACTAGCTACTTCTTATTCTGCTCGGCTCCTATTGATAGTAGCGTGATGTTTTATAGCTTATATTGCTTCTTGATAAATGAACTATCCAATACAAAAAAAAATCTAATTCGGATCAGTAGTTCTGAAGATTAGTTCAAACAACCAAACTATACTAAGTTATTGAAGTTTCAACGTCAAAATCAAATCATTTGTTTCAATTAGACCAATATAAAGCACTTTTGACTATCAAAAATTATAAAATAAAGTCGCTTTCCGCTGTCTGTCTCTATGTATGCTTAAATCTTTAAAACTACGCAGCGGATTTTGATGCAGTTTTTTTAATAGGTAGAGTGATTCTAGAGGAAGGTTTATATATGTCTAAAAGCTATACAAAATGTTTAAATGAATTTATTTTATCAAAAACTGGTCGCCATTTTGTGTGTCCCATCAAAAATTAATTTTAAGATTTTTTTTTGTTAGTCAATATTGTGTGAAAGACGGAATTTAAATATTTGTATATGTTTTTAAAATCTACAGAGCTGGCAACACTGCGTTTTGTAGTGTCGTTTTTTTTTGAGCTGGCAATCTTACTATTGTTATTTTTAATTGTATGTTTATAATGTTGCCATAATTATGTAATTATATTGTTTGTGTATATTTATTTTAATAGTTTGATCGCGTTGAGATGAGTTTAAGTTAATTTGCTGACAATTTCACTGATCAGTCAGTCTTTATATTAATTTCTTGATTTGATTGTTCAGTGTCAGCAATTTGTGCTTACGGTTTTTTTACGGCTTTTGATACCACTAGATGGCGTGGATGTAGCATTTGGTCATGTTTGTCCAATCATTGGTAGCTGTGCAATAAAATTGAATGATGTCTAGGATCACACACAGAGTTGTTCCATGCGGGAATCGAACCCGCGCCACGTAGCGGGGGCAGGAACAATCACTAGCTATCAAATATTTCTTTCTCTAGCTAATTAATTATCCATTACACAAAATACAGTACCTTTAGTACGATCTTGCTTTACCTTTGAAGTAATCGAAACGTGAGCGCGTTTGCCGCTCTGATTGGTTGGTTTATTCGAGCCGGCCAATCAGAGAGCCGAACGCGTTCCCTTTTCGATTACTTCAAAGGTAAAGCAAACTCGTACTAAGGGTACATGACCTTAAACTACAGTGGCGACATCTAGTGAGTACAAAATAGTTAATTTAATTAGTAATTGTCAGGCGCGATCTTACAATTTTTTTTAATATGTACACAAATGGTGAAGGATAGGTCTAAATGTAAATGGAATTGCACCACTCTCGTAGTAATGTTGCCAGCGTCGAAAAAGTTTATTGCCAAAAAAGTCAAGCCGGTGTTGCCAGCGTCTGTAACATTAATTGTGTGTAGAATAATTTGATAGTCTTCGTTTCTTGGATCGCACAATTTTATTTTTTCTTTTAGTTTTAAGCGAATTTTTGTTGTATATTTTATAGTTTGGAATTAAATATTTTACTACAATTTATTAAAAATAGGGAGTAATAATTTATTCTGTGTAAGTAGATAGCGATTTTTTTTATATTATTTTTAATTTATTATGTTTTTTTCTTTGTAAAAATAGGCTAAGAGGATTTTAGACAGCATTTAAAGATTTATAAATAATATAAAATTTATTATCAATGTGTATATTGTATCTCTACTATATATTATGTGTGTATGTGTATTTTTTTATTTTAAAACTGTATGCATTCAAATATACATTGTAGTACAAACTATATGTTTTTAGTTTTTTTTATTTTATTTTTTTCTTTAGATCTGGACTGTATGGAATTTTTAGGAATTGTTTTTTACAGGACGGGTGCAACGGTTTTATAAAATTAGTTTTTTAGATTTTTTTTTAATTTGTTCTTCTATTGGCTTTGTACTGATGTGGTGTAGAGATAGTTCAGTCAATATTTAATCCGAATAATTAATATTTTTCGGGTATAAAATACCATACCCTGTTTTAACTAACTGACTGCCATGTTAACCGTACGATTCGAGTTTTTGTCAAAAATTCCGTTATGTTTAACCGGTTGGCATCACAATATTAAATCCTCTAGTGTGTGCGTGTTTGCTTACCATCAGGTGATCCGTCTGCTCGTTTACCGGCTTATACCATAAATAAACACAATAAGACTTGATCTTTATGCCAATGACGTCATCATCATATCAGCCACAAGATGTCCATAACATAGGCCTCTCCCAATGACTTTTTTAAACGAGCAGACGGATCACCTGATGGTGAGCAATCGCCGCCGCCTATGGACACCTGAAACACCAGAGGCGTTACAAATGTGTTGCCTGCCTTTTGGGAGTAAAAAAATTAAGGGTTGTTGGGGAATCGAGGATTGGGAAAATTTGTGGGTAATTGGGCCTCCGGTAACCTCACTCACACAACGCAAGCGTTGTTTCACGTCGGTATCACTCCGGTCGAGCCGGCCCGGCAGTGCCGAAGCATGGCTCTCCCACACTTGAATTTAATTTGATTGGCATCTACTATCAAATGTTGTTTACACGTCATACATAGTAGCTAATGTATTAGGCAAATATGTTACTTCTGTCATCTTTAATGGAAATGCGCAAAAAACCGGCCCAAAGAGGTGTCACATTATGTATGTATAAAAATAGCTACTGTCACATGTCCTGGACAAACAGACAAATCATATTTTATTAGTAGATACATAGTGATCACGGTAGATAGGACTGACCATACATACTTGTACATATAAGCAAGCTTAACACAACATGTTAACCCTAGCTCACTAAACATATTTTCGAGTTACACAATCACTAAACATTAGTCATTTTGACTAACAAAATAAATCGGCATTTTTTTGGAAATTATATTTATTTATGAAAAAAGTAGGTGACATATGAATTATTATTAATGTTTCTTAGAAAATATTGAACAAACATATAAAAAATGTTAATCCTGGCAGTCTGAGAAGACAGGAATCGTATGTTCGCCACAAATGGCCTTCTTGCAGGAGTGACATGATACTTTTGGCATCCTATGCTTCTGGTACGGGCAAACTGCGCAAATTTTTTGTTTGTTTGGCTGTGCATGACTAGTACTAGCCTCAATATTTTCAATTTGCAGGATATCTTTGATACTGGCCCTGATATTCTTCCACAAAGATACAGCCGTGTATCGTTCAAGCAACACCATGGCTTAATGAGAGTGTCTGCCAATTTTTGCACGAATGCTTTGCGTTTAAAAGGTTTTTGTCGTTGCCGCACCATGTTAGACACATAAGAAACATATCCATTGACTATACATAAGTTCAGCATATTATAAAATATGCACTGAGGCCACCTATTTGTTGTGCGATTGCAGCTCATGGCAGAACAAATCTGGTCAACAGTATCAACGACTCATTTGGCACAATAATACCAAAACCTGATATAATACATTTCTACAATAGTAGTAATGTATTATTTCAGGCTTTTTCATGCTGGAGTTAATGTCTGGCTGACCAAAAATCACTTTATTGGATTTCGGTTTCTTCATCACTTGCGTCGGTGTTTACGCAATGTTCTACCTCTAAGTTATTTTCTTCTTCTTCAGATCCTGATAGTTCACCAGGTTGACATGCGAGTTCTAGGTCATCATTTTCACTGTCAGATTCATTCAAAAACTGCAGAATTTTGTCTTGATCCCTTATTAAATCCATCTAAAACAGAATAAACGGCTGTATATAATGTTCAAAATATATATTTTTTCCTCTTCATACTAATAAAATATGTACATGAAATTTATTTTATTATTATATAACATAAATAATAAAATTCTACGAAATAAAAAAAACTTTATTTGTACAAAAAGTCAATAAATAAACAAGATTATTCCAAGCTTACCTTAACTCACTTTTCACGCGTAATCACTAAATATTAGTCCGTGAGACTAACAATTCGTCAAAACTCCGGAAGTAAACCACGTGCAAACAAAACGCATGCACACGGGTCACTAAAACAATGAATAAGGAGGGTACTGAGCGCGGTGGGGCAGGGGAATGTCAGGAACATATCTAAACAGAGAATGTTCAGAGGTCGTGTCGCCTGTGAGACTAATGTTTAGTGATCTAGGGTTAATGGAATTTTACCTTTATTTCAAACGCAATAAGGGTGATAATCCTTTGACAAAGTTACTATCGATCAAGTAACACATAACATGACAATCGAATTTCATCTTTATTAGAAAAGCTATAAAATTGATAATCCTTTGACAAAATTACTATCAAACTAGCTACACGTAACATCTTAATGGAATTTCATCTTCCTATACATCACAATACATGTCAATGGAATTTTACCTTTATTCCAAATAGTATAAGGGTGTAAATCATTTGATAGTACTAAGCGAATTGGTGTACATTGATCTGCTGTTGACTAGCGCCGCAAAAACGTCCAAATGGATAGAATAAACAAACACTATGTCATGTATTATTGTATATAGGTGCGAATTATACGTACGTCAGTCTGTCAGTCAGTCAGTCTGTGCTATACACATGAACTTTTAAAATAGATATTTGAAATGACACGTGTTATTTTAGACTGCCTCGTTGGTCGAGTGGTCGGTGTGCGACTGCCGGACAAGAGGATTCGACTCAAGCATCGGGCAAAGTATTACTGGACTTTTTTCGGTATTAGCACGGAGTCTGGAATTGTGTCCAGTATATGACAATAGACTCACCCTTATTATATGGGACTTATAACACAAATGGTAAAAGGTGCCGTAATGTTCACCTCTGCCTACCCCTTCGGGGAAAACCGCGTGATGAATCTTAAATTTAAAAAATCTCAGTCATTCCCTAGGCTTTGCAGCCTAAATATACTATATCATTACTTAAATAGCTCAATACGTAACTTATTGTAACCTAATAATAAATGCTGAGAGCTAAGCTAACGGTAGGATTCTCATGTTACCACTAATTTCTATATAATACCTAGGTCATGTACAGATGCTAGCCTATTTTCAACTGAATTGCTGAAGAATATGAGGTTGAAATTTGAACAAACATCTAGGTATGCTAGAGAGAGAGTCAGCAAGGAACTTCCAAGTATGTTTTGTACGTCGAAATGACGTATTTATTTTTCAAATGATAAATGATATTTACTTCTGCAAATAGGTTACAAAATAACACTTTTACACGTCAACATTTCAAATAACTAGATGAGGCCGGCATTTCCTATCCGACTACTCTGAGAAGAAATGCCGAAACAAACTCAGAGGTCATAGTCTCTTTTAAAGTCCAGACAATGAAATAGAGGATAATGTGAGAGAACCGTGCAAGTTGGTTCTGTAGTGGTCTTTAGAGGAAAGAACCACAGCAGTATGAGCGGACCTGTTCAAAGAAAAAGTAATATATTTTTTAAAACATACATAATATCTACTATATTTTTTTATCTTGTTTGAAAAAATACTATATTTCGACAAAAATATGTTGGCAACCCTAGAAACGACCCACGACCGATGAAAGAAACAAACAAAGAAAGAAAGCAAGCTCTCTCTCTCTCTCTCTCTCTCTCACTTACTAGGCATTTCATAGTTAATTTTCCTAGGCACTAGTAAAACTTAGGTACCCAAGTTAGTCCTAAACCTTCAACTGCCCAAAATAGGTATGCTCAATATCTCCCACTGACATTTTCCTTAACACCAACGCCTTTATATCCTAAGCAATAAGGGCGAGTTTAGCTCAGCAGCTCTAAAGATTTGGCCTCAACACCAACGCCTTTATATCCTAAGCAATAAGGGCGAGTTTAGCTCAGCAGCTCTAAAGATTTGGCCTCAACACCAACGCCTTTATATCCTAAGCCATAAGGGCGAGTTTAGCTCAGCAGCTCTAAAGATTTGGCCTTTGTGATGGACGCACGTTTTGTTTGACTATGGAGCTGTAACCCTCAAGGGATATCGGTAGACCTGTCTGTCTGTGCATATCTTACTAATAATATAAATGCGAAAGTTTGTATGTATGTTACTCAATTATGTCAAAACGATGTAAGTTTTTAAACTGACATGGTCACTAACACTAGAATTGAAACTTAAAACGGGATATTTACCATGTTTTTCATTATTTATGAGTTTCCGATATTTCGGCACTGTTGCAAGCGCCATGATCACGGATAAACTAATGATCTGAATAAACTGGTGAATATCCCGTTTTAAGTATCAATTCTAACGTCAAAACGGATGAAGGGATCGGGATGAAATTTGGAACAGGGGTAGATTATGTTAACTAAAAATCACGGTTTACTAACCTACATTAATGGAGAAAAGCTCTATTAGTTTCGAGTCACAGAGGGACTCTTCATCATGAGCAGCGTACACAGACGCGGCGACGTCGCGTAGCCTATTGAAACAGTAGGCTGCGCGATAATTTAGTATGTCTCACGATAGGTATTATAAAAAGGGGTAGATTATGGTATGAAATAACATATAGGCTACTTTTTTATGTCACGGGAACGCGGGTAAAGGCACTGGCTGAAGCTAGTCATTGATAAAATGTTTTGGTCTTGGAAGGTAAATATTTAATTTTATATTATTAGAGTTCAAGAATGGAGCTTGAAATTGGCTTCATAATCAGTATTTTGGTCCTAAAACCTGCCTATATATACATTAATAGATGCTTATTATATACCTACCTAGGTAATTACATTACTTACATTCATTTATTTTACTAGTTAGGTACTATAGCTTCCCGTACATGGCTTCACTCGCGAGTTGTTAATGGGTTGGAGCAAATTAAAAAGAAATAAGGCATAATTTTTTTGGTAGTCCCAAATAGTCCAATTAACACACCAATATTTAACCCTGTTAAAAATTGCGGAAATTTGCGAAAGAAGAATTTCAAGAAAGTGGGGGGTTAGGAAGAGACAAAAAGTAACTAACTTCACACAAAGAATCACAATATTATGATGTTGCGACGTAAAGAAAGGACAAACAAACAAACTTTGTATTGATTTAGTTACTTTACACTTAGCTACCTTACTTTAGAATAAAGTTCTACACAGTTCGACGCCAGACGTACAGAGTGTAACTGACTGGCAAGGACATGCCTAATGAGGGGGTAGGTAGCAGTCTAAGTTACGACAGTTTCGTAAGGTTCTAGAAACATAACTGGAGGTCTACTCTAATTCAACGAAACACGAAGTTTCGTCCGATACTAGATGTGATGTTACGCGATTTCAAATCAATATATCTTCGAAAGTATTTGTTTCCGTAAGAAAATAAAAAATACGTGTCTAATATTTACAAAATAATTTACAAGACGGACATTGAAATAAAAATTTGTCATCTACCCTTTTACCACCCTTCTCAATATCCTTGTATCTCACTTGTATCGTCTGTCTGTAGTGTTTCGGTTGCCCATAGGCGGCGGCGATCGCTTACCATCTGGTTATCCGTCTGCTCGTTTAGCATCCTTATACTACCTAAACAATAAATATTTCAAACAGTGACTACGTTTTACACTAACCAAATTCACACTCAGACCCGGAACAGCAGCTACGCAATGAATTAAACAAATATTTGCTGGTTTACTGCCACTACGTAGCACAGCAGCTAATAAGGAAACAATATTATCAACAGCCAACTGATCATTCGATAATATTTCACATGTCTATGACGATGTGATATTTCACTGTCGTGTGACGTCATGCTTAAGTACATTTTATTGTATAAGTACTGAGCGATGACGTAACGAAGTCCTACTGTTCGTTTTATCTAAGTAGAGTTTGGGAGATGCTTAAGTGTCGGAGTGATACCACGGCCGAGCAGAAAACCGACGTAGTCCAACGCTTGTGTTGTGTTTCGTTTTGTGAGTGTGAGGTTACCGCAGGCCTATTTACTCCTCTTCTCAATGTTCCCATTTCTCGATTCTCCAACAACCTTTAAATTTCTTAACCCCCAAAAAAAAACTCAACGTAACATAACGCCTCTGGTGTTTGTCCATGGGCAGCGGCGATTGTTTACCATCAGATGGAAAAATCATCTGCAGATGATATCTTTTCATACCCCATAGTGCCGCTACCGAGACGGGAGAGTAATGTACATTTTCACCAGACACCACCCCTACTCTGCCCGCTGGTGTCCTATACCCGACTAATGGAAAGGAAGGACTAATACATATTAATAGAGATTGGACATCAGCGTTTTGTGATAGATTAAACCTAGTACTTTTAAACTGTGATCAGCCAACTCCAACCCGCTTGTCAAAAGTGGAGATTAGGTATGTCTCTCTCTTACGGACTATTGATGATCCTGTATTGCACCACATAGCAATAATTTTTAATACATAATTGATTAATGATTATGTTATCGGCTTACTCACGTAACTGTTTGACGAGGAACTCGACTAGTTTCAAGCCGTGCTAGAGGCTCATTCATGAGCAACATTCCGCGACACACGACGCGGCGATAGTCGCGCTGCTACTTAATCGATTTTTAACATAACAGTTCTAAGATTTGTTTTGTGACAAATATATATATTTTTTTGACACATAGTTGTAGTTGTACCCGTCCTGCCCTTATATTAAAACTTACTAATGATACTAATTACTATACACGACATAGGAATCGTACCCAATACTTTGAGAACAGAGATTAGCATTAAATTACCTATAGCTAATAATGTACTTATAGATTACTTGTCCGGTAGAAATGTATAAATGTTACAAAGATTTTTAAGCCGTATACACATGTACCGGCTGCTATTTGTTGCCGGATAACCCGGCAGTGTGTACCCGGTTAACCGGAGTATGCGAAAAGGGAAAGCTAACACATACTCTATATAAAGACGTCTGCTTATACTTATATACATATAAAATGAATGAATGTCTGTATGTTTTAATATGTAAAAATAAATAGATTAATGTCCATATACCTACTCGAAACTCCACTCAATTTTAAGACGCTCTCAACAATAGTTCTGTCTCTACAAATTCTTTATAAAAGACAGAGATAGAACGATATTTAAGTACAACTTAAAATTGAGTAGTGTTTCAGTATTTGGGCGTAAACCTATTACTCTGCGCGCGTGCCCAACTGCCCTTAGAGTGATGACAGTCCTACTGGTATGCAGTATACTTGCCTAGGGCGCTCAGTACGTTTAAGGTAAGCGTCCACAGGCCCGCATCGTACGCATCGCACGCAAGGGATTTTAGTTTGTCTTGTACAGAAACTCATACAACTGCGTCCACTGATCCGCATCGTACGGACCGCATCATCGGCAATGTCTACATGCGATGCGTACTGATGACGTCCTACGGAATCATCATCATCATCATCAGCCGAGAGACGTCCACTGCTGAACAAAGGCCTCCCCCTTGACCTACGGAATGCCGATGCCAAAAATCCGAGTGAAAGTGGGATCGGCAATCCGATTGCTGATACTCGCGTCGGCAATCCGAACGCTGCCGATACAGTGGACGCAGTCTGAAAAAATAATCCGTTTGATGCGATCCATCCGATGCGTGCGATGCGTACGATGCGGGCCTGTGGACATTTATTTTTAAATCCTTCTGGGATAATCACAACTACCTATATTGTGTGCAAGATATTAGCTATTGATTACTTAAATTCAATATCTGTATAATTAGTTAGTAAAATGACAATATTTATACATTTCTACCGACAATACATTAGGTAATATATCTAGTATATAGTGCAACAAGAACACCAAATTTTTAGATAGATATAATTGTAAGAAGTAAGTAAATTAAATATTTAAATTTAAATTAATTAATAAATAAAAATAATGGAACCGAAAGATGTATAAAGGTTGCCAAGAACAATTTTATTATACAATATTTATTAAAAAAAAAATCATAACGGGTAATGCTGATATTGACCGGGTAATACGTAGCCCGGTCAATATGTCACGTATAAAATACATTAATAAATTTATTAATAAGTAGTTTATTGGTTAAATGTATGTATAACAGCAAATTGTCGTCATTATCCGGGTATTTTTGAGAATGAAAGCGTCAAATATATCAGACATTTATCTAGAGTAAGCTACTAGCATATTATACTAGAAACGTTTTAAGACGGTTTCAATTTTACCCGGATATGTTATAAAATACTTACTTACCGCATGAAACTCAGTAGGTAAACGGAATTATATTGTCTTTATAGTGGTATACTTAAAAAGAAAAAGCATTTGAATAAAATTATAGCTCGGCAAGTATCAAGATTGGCCGGTTGTGTCTATATTCTATAGTTATCTACTGTGACCGGGTAATGTTGATACTGGCTGTATTTTACAGTGTTTTATGAAGTGTTGCTAAACGTTTATACAATACTTGGGTGGGTTGTAGTCCATGGTCAAAGTCAAAGGATTTATTTCAATTAATCCTTAAAGGTAAGCGTCCACAGGCCCGCATCGTACGCATCGCACGCAACGGATTTTAGTTTGTCTTGTATAGAAACTCATACAACTGCGTCCACTGATCCGCATCGTACGGACCGCATCGTCGGCAATGTCTACATGCGATGCGTACTGATGACGTCATACGGAATGCGTACGATGCGTGCGATGCGGGTCTGTATAGCACACTGGTAAATTAATGTTAGGATTGGATCACACAAAGGCAAGAATCTAAAACGGTTTAGCCTGGCTAGCCACTGTGCCGACCATGTCTTAAATTTTGTAGGTAAATCGATAGTAATTACATATGTAAAGAAAGATCCAGAAAGCTCTCATATTAGCTATGACGTAATTTGATTACCTAACATAACAGCATTGTTTGACGTCCTTAACTAACCTTTCTTACAAATAAACAATTGGATCCCACGAAATACATAAACGTTACATTGTTCAGTATCATATAATAATTTCTTACTTTTTGTTAATTAAACATTATCTGCAATCTATGTACGAGTTTTGTTTTAAATAAATAAATTAAATCCTTTAAAAGGATGTTATTTTCACGTGATAATATGTAGATAACAATGTATTGTGTTTATTTTAATTTATAACTTCATAAATGAGTTTGGAATTGTGTCCAGTATATGGCAATAGACTCACCCCCTATTACATGGGACTTATAACACAAATGGTGAAAAGTGGGTGTACATTGTATAGCGGCATTACATGCCGTAATGGACTCAGTGATCAACTGGGCGGCAATAAACTGGGCTACGTGGACCAGTTGTACAAAATTAATTATGCCTACTATTTTTGTGGCCAACTGGGCCGAACGCACTTTGCTCTCGCGGACAAGATTTTATTATTTAATTTGCTGTGGTTAAGTGGGCCGAAAGTATCCAATACAGGCAGATACAGAGTGTTTCAGTAATTTCAAATATAATAAATATTTACTATTTTGTTTTACTTATATACAGTATCTACAGCCGTTACGAAAGTAAAGTGCGCTTTCTTCCTCTGTCTTGTGCGTTTCTTTATATTTTGTTGTCGTTATATTTTGTTCTCTGCGGACCACCGGTTGGGAACCACTACCTTAAGCTATAACAGGTATAACGTTACGTATTATGAAACATCTATCTCTTAGCACCGCATGCCAGCACCCTCACACTCACTAGTCGCGCGCTACGAGGTAAGCTGCAGTGCTGGGCCGCTCGCTCCGCATCTACCAAATGTATCGAATGCCACAGGTGTGTGTGTGGCGGTGCTGGGGCTTAGCACAGCTCAGCATGAGTGGCCTATGCCTACTATTTTTGTGGCCCAGTTGGCCACAAAAATAGTAGGCATAATTAATTTTGTACAACTGGTCCACGTGGCCCAGTTTATTGCCGCCCAGTTGATCACTGAGTCCCGTAATGAGCACTTCTGCATACCCTTTCGGGGATAAAAGGCGTGACGTTGCTTTGTGTTTATTTTATCATATTATTCTTTTAATCTTTATATTTTTAATAATATTTAACTGAAAGAGATCACGGACTACAATCTACCCAGGCTACTCTCTGTACATTGTGTGTTTTATAAATAAATTAAAAAAGTAAATAAAATAAAATTGTAAACGGTGTTATATCTCAATTGTCACTTGTAGTTACCGATGTCTGATACTTATATTTGGTATAATTTTACTTACATATATATACTTGTATAAAGAAAAAAACCGCATCAAAATCGATCCTTCCGTTTAAGAGATATGATGTCCTTGACAGACATACACATTACAAACAGTCATCTGACGTTAAACATAAAAATAATAGGCACTAGTTTTTCTATAATTAAAATGCCCCATTTTTTATATATATACAGAAATATACATTGTATGCACAAAAATAGCTTCATTACGTAAATAAATTCAAAAGTAGTTTTTCGACTTAAAATTTTATAGAAAAAAATATTAATTTTACATAATTTTACAATTTAAAACTTGTTAGATTTTTGAATGCGTGGTGATGATTTTTTTTATTATTGTAATTTTTTATGTAATGTTTTTGGGTAAATGACACGGATACACGTTTAACCATAATATCTAAAATAAACCAAAATGGCATTGTACCACGTTTATAGATCATATATTATAGTTTATTGCTAGGTCTATGACGGTCTTAAAAAAACACTCTTGTTTTTTTCAAAATCGTTGCCTCACAATAGGATTTTCTCCTGTGTCGTGGGTGCGTTTACAAACATACAAGTTCACATACACATGACACCCAGACCCGAACAACAATTTGTGGATCACACAAAGTGTTGCTTCGTGCGGGAATAGGTTAACTAAAACAAAAATGGTAACTAAAAATCACGGTTTACTCTCGTACATTAATGGAGAAAAGCTCTACTAGTTTCGAGTCACAGAGAGACTCTTCATCATGAGCAGCGTGCGCAGACGACGTCGCGCTACTCACTCTATTAATTTACGTAGTAGAGCTTTTCTCCATTAATGTGCGTGAGTAAACCGTGACTTTTTAGTTGATTTAGTATGTCTCACGATAGTTATTATTAAAGTATAACAAAAAATGTGCACAATAGGCGTTGTTAATCGCTAAACGAGTTACACAAAACAACCTCTGGGATAAAGCAGTAATACGACATAAATTGTTTTTTCTACACACACGTGTTAATTATTTCTTACGCATCTTCTAACAATAACAAAACCAACAAAAAAAGAATTACCGAAATCGGTTCAGCAAATCTCGAGATTTGAGCTTAACGATAAATTTTTATATTAAAGATTACTTATCAAGACTAAAATGTCTAACAAAAAAGTCTGTACTATAAAAATGATATATTACACTACACAAAGTGTGGGAAACAATTATTTTTTTTTAATAAAAAGAATAATCCATACTGAATATAATAGGTAAGCATATTTAAACACCACTGACAAACGATGAAGGAAAACATTGTGAGGAAACCTGGACTTATAATTTCTAATTATAAGTTTGAAATCGCCAACCCGCATTGAGCAAGCGTGGTGATTAATGCTCAAACCTTCTCCGTGTGAGAAGAGGCTTTTGGTCAGCAGTGGACACTTATAGGCTGTGGATGTAACACTGTCTATCTATCTGTATCCTCTTCACTCTTAAACCACTGAACCGATTTGAATGAATTAGGTACCTATAAAGAGGAAATCAAATCACTACATAGTATAAAACAAAGTCGCTTTCTCTGTCCCTATGTCCCTTAGTATGCTTAAATCTTTAAAACTACGCAACGGATTTTGATGCGGTTATTTTAATAGATAGAGTGATTCAAGAGGAAGGTTTATATGTATAATACATGCATAATATATCACCATTGCACCCATGCGGGTCGCTAGTTAGTTATATACTAAAGTACAGACATGGGTAGCTGCAAGCGATGTAATAATGTGTATCTAATAATAAAATAATGGTACGGTGCGTGTACAAGTATCTGGCGAAACATTACTATATATTGTGATTTCTTACTTTGTAAAACTGTATGTGCTGAATAAATTATAAATAAATATTGGAAATTAATTCTTTGAGTTTTTATTTCTACACAACAAATAACACAATATTGAGACAAAGACCTTTCACAGAGACAACTATTTGATTGAAAGTATCAAACTCACTAGTGGCGCCATCTACGTTTAGCAAAAAATTTTTTATAATTTTACTTTAAGAGTTTCTTGAAAGATAGTAAGATAAGAACCTATCCTTCAAAATTTTATAATTAGTTTGATAGGACCTAAATCATCAGTGGCGCCATCTACAATGAGCAAAAATATTAGTACTACTGTACTCCATTATTGTAAACTTGACATTGTGCCTAGATTTTTATGGAAAAGAGGACAAACGAGCATAAGGTATCACCTGATGGTAAGCGAACAGCGCCGCTCATGGACACCCACAACACCAGAGGACGCTATTTTCTTGAAGGTTTGAAGATCGTATCGGTTCGGAAATGCCGTCGATGACAGCTCGTTTCATAGTTTTGTTGTGGGAGGACGAAGTTATTATAATAAGTGAAGTTATTTCTTTACGTAGGTAGATAGAAGGTGGGATTTAGAAGGGGAGGCTAATGTGCAGGAGATATCTCGTAGCTGATATGATGATGATGGCCAGTGCCCCATGGTGGTTGCAAATTTGAATCACAGCGTAACCTGTGGAGTTCAAAACGTTAATGGGTAAACTTAAGGCGTACTTACTTAATCACAATTTTTTACACACCATACTCATAAAAAGTCGTACAATTTAAAATCATAAAGAAACTTGACATGTTTCAACTTACCTACATCTTTAGTAAGCCATCTTTGAATAAGAATATGATGACAAAAAATACTGTATTTTTACTGACAATAAAAATGTACTACATGGTAAAACCAAGCTCAACAGGTAATTAATGAAATGGTGGTGACATCATGAGTTTCCCAGAATATCATAATGAATATTGTAGCTCACATTAACTATTGTACTTAGAGTCATTTAATGGTTACTTAACCCAGTCCTTAGCAATTCTTGTCGGAACATTTTACATTTCGTTGGGTCGACGTTTGGCCGCTATCTCGCCTGATGGTAAGTCATGATGCGGCCTACGATGGAGCACGTCTCGTCTGCCCATAAGCAACCTATTCACTCGGGCCTTGAAGACACCCAGGTTGTACCATCAGGAAACACAGACTCCGGCAAGGAGTTCCACACCCTAGCAGTTCGCACAAGGAAGCTTAAAGCGAAGGGCTTCGTATGCGAGTGGGTGGGATATCTACCATGAAGCGGCACTTATTTCTTATACTCAATAATAAAATCTGAAAGTTTATAATCATCGACGTCATAAATTTTTTGAATTAAGACGGTAACATTCTTATTACTCAAAAGTCAGCAAAAAAATTAAATAAATAAATATAACATAGGTATCTATAGTCAACTTAGTTAATGAAAGTACCTACAATTATTTCGGGATATTTTATTATAAACAAAAATCCAAAACAATAAAATATATTTGACGTAGGCAACTACCCAATTAGCACACACACGTCACAGCTGTGCAATTATCTACCTTATCACATTAGGAACAGAGAACACAATGAAATTATTTCCGACTCCGTATATAATGGATTAATTGTACATAATATACAATGCGAGCTACATGACCACCACTCATTATAAACTTTATATACACGTGATATAATCACTTTAATAGTAAAAAAAATATTCACATCGCCTCACCGAAAACCGACGTGAAACAACGCTTGCGTTGTGTTTCGTTGTCTGGGTGAGGTTACCGGAGGTCTCCCAATCTTCCCAATCCCCGATTCCCCAACAACCCTTAAATTCCTAACCCCCAAAAGGCCGGCAACGCACTTGTAACGTCTCTGGTGTTTCAAGTGTCCATGGACGGCGGCGATTGCTTACCATCAGGTTATACGTCAGCTCGTTTACCCGCGTGTTTACGAAATGCCGCTATACAATGTACACCTACTTTTCACAGATTGTATTATAAGTCCCTTGTAATAGGGGTTAAACCTATTGTCATATGCTGGACACAATTCCAGAGTCCGTGCTACTACTGAGAAATTTTCGAAAACCGTAAAAAGCCCAGCTCGACTCGGGAATCAAACCCGAGAGTCCAGGTCCGGCAGTCGCACTTGCAACCGTTGTAAACGTTAGGCGAGTCAACGAGGCAGTTTAGTTAATAATCTTCTCTATATACAATAAAAATCAATTGCTATTCGTCAGTCTTCCTAAAACTCAATAACGGCTGAACCTATTTGGCAAATTTTAAAGTTTAAAAGGTGAGAAACAAATGTTTGAGGCGGTACGAAGGAAGTTTCAAGTATCAACAACTAGCATCTAATAAAAAAGAATTAAAATAAGAATAACGTCAATGCATTAGGTAGATAGAAATAAATAAATTAGCTACTCAAAAACTAAGTAATAAATAATTTTAAATATTTCGACGTCACGTCGTTTTAACACTGAATAATTTACAGGTTTTTTTTTATGAAACACGCGTAAGCGAGCATACGTATCACCTGATGGTAAGCAATCGCCGCCGCCCATGGACATTTGAAACACCAGAGGCGTTACAAGTACGTTGCCGGCCTTTTGGGGGTTAGGAATTTAAGGGTTGTTTTTCGGGAATCGGGGATGGGGATGATTGGGAAGGGGAGAATTGGGCCTCCAGTAACCTCACTCATACAACGAAACAGAACGCAAGCGTTGTTTCACGTCGGTTCCGGAGCTGCGGACTACCTAGCGGGTTTACCGGGGTTCCGGTTCGACAGGCAGGAGTGGGAACGGGGTGGTTTTTAATCAGTAAGAGTCTCACACTCCCACTCGCCTCGCGAGAAGTTATTGGATCCCCTCCCCCTCCCCAAAGACCAATAGGGTCTATATTTTTTATAAGGTGAAAATCATCCAAAGTCTTCTCCCACCTGTTTCACCCGGGCAAGAAAAGTAAATACCTACCAACACATATATTTAAGTTACATAATTTTAGTTTATTTTTAAATTATTACGTTAAGTAAATTGCATTGAGGTAGATACCTAGAACTGAAATAAAAATAACAATATGTTTCATATTATATTCTTACAGTTACAATGACGCACTTCAAACAAAGGTCGATAGCATTATTACATAGACAAAGCTATGTACTTCTTTAATCTCACATCTACTAATTAAATAATAACAATTTATTAAATTATTGTATAAGGTGTTCTAAATGTATCTACCACGGCTTTATTGGATTACAAGGCTGAACAAATTCGAAAATCTCAAAATATGACGCTTTTCTGTTCTCATATTCGACTGCCGTTTAAAAGCGCTATTTTAAAGAGCTGCAAAATAGTTATCGTTAAATATTTACACCGTATCAGGCGGATTTTTTTATGGTATAAGCCGGTAAACGAGCAGATGGATCATCTGATGGTAAACAATCGTCGCTGCCCATGGATACTTGAAACACCAGAGGCGTAACAAGTGCGTTGCCGGCCTTTTGAGGGTAGAATTTAAGGGTTGCTGGGGAATTGGGGATTGGGAAGGGGTAAATGGGCCTCCGGTTACCTCACTCACACAACGCAAGCGTTGTTTCACGTCGGTTTTCTGCTCGGCCGTGGTATCACTCCGGTCGAGCCGGGCCAGCAGGGCCCAAATATGGTTTTCCCACATTTGAGCATGGCTCTCCCACACTTGAGCATAGCTCTTTCACACTTGAGCATAGCTCTTTCACACTTGAGCATAGCTCTTTCACACTTGAGCATAGCTCTTTCACACTTGAGCATAGCTCTTTCACACTTGAGCATAGCTCTTTCACACTTGAGCATAGCTCTTTCACACTTGAGCATGGCTCTTTCACACTTGAGCATAGCTCTTTCACACTTGAGCATAGCTCTTTCACACTTGAGCATGGCTCACCCTCATTTCGCGCACAGCTGCGCTGTAGCGGTTGCCATGTGCCATTTATCTTCAAGAAAAGTCTTCTAGAAAAGAGGAAACCTACTCCTTTTTAAAAAGGCCGGCAACGCACCTGTGATTCCTCTGGTGTTGCGGGTGTCCATGGGCGGCGCTGATCGCCCACCATCGGATGACTCGTTGGCTCGTTTGCCTCCTAATATCCTCCATAAAAAAAAATGTTTTTGGAACTGCAAAGCAGTTATCGTTAAATATTTACACCATACAAGTATCAGGCACACTACTAGAAAAAATACCAACTTTCAATCACCCATGACCAAACACCGCCAACATTACTATGACACCGTTACCGACACTCCTCACATACAAGTAGGCACTCGTGCACGCTCCCTTGAACATTTGAGCAGTCTTTGAGATCTCCTGACCTCCTCAACATTAATTTTAAGGTCAAAATTTGCTTATTTTTCGCAGTTAGAGTAAAGTGAAGCCGTTATAATATTTATTACCACCTCTAATCATAGCGTGGGGTGTCGTAGGTATACCTGATTACTAATTAATGACTACATTTAAGTGTGGGAGAGCCATGCTTCGGCATTGCTGAGCCGGCTCGACCAGAGTGATACCACGGCCGAGCAGAAAACCGACGTGAAACAACGCTTGCGTTGTGTTTCGTTGCGTGAGTGAGGTTACCAGAGGCCCAACTACCCTCCCCACCCCCTTTCCAATCCCTGATTCCCCAACAATCCTTAAATTCCTAACCCTCAAAATGCCGGCAACGCCTCTGGAGTTGCGGGTGTGCATGTGCGGCGGTGATTGCTTACCATCAGGTGATCCGTCTGCTCGTTTACCGGCTTATACCATAAAAAAATCCTCCACTTTTCACCAGTAGTTAATGTTAGTGTTATAACCTATGGCCATTCCTCCAGACTCTACTTGTCTAGCCTGCACCTGATGGTAAGCAAACGCCGCATCATATTGACGTCTGCAACCCGCATAGATAACACTAATACTTCCTTGTGCTAGGCAGGGGTCTAGGGAACACATAATTTATTAGTGGCCTGGGGTGAGAGTAGACTAAACCAACAAAAAATAGCTAAAGTCATCACTTACCATCAGGCGAGATAGCGGTCAAACGTCGACCCATCAAACGTAAAAAAAAGTATTATTATTATTTAATACAATACGTACTCATAGTGTGTGAAACTCTAGAGGTGACAATATATTGACGCGATTCCTAATTCAATAGTAAAGGAAAATACACAGAGTGCTGACGTCACCAGTTTCCGAGATATGTCGGTGATAGACAAACAAACAGGTGGTTGAGTTTGTGATCATGCGTGATACGGTGTAACTATGGGTGACGTTCGCGATTGTAAGCAAAGTAACTATTTATTATTATTATAAATATCGTGAGACATACTAAATTAACTAAAAATCACGGTTTACTCACGTACATTAATGGAGAAAATCTCTACTAGTTTCGTAGGCTGCGCGACGTCGCTGCGTCTGCGCACGCTGCTCATGATGAAGAGTCTCTCTGTGACTCGAAACTAGTAGAGCTTTTCTCCATTAATTTAGTTAATTAACATCCAAAGTGTTGGGTGCGATGGTTCGATCTCTCGTGCCGAGAGATATTTTACACAGACCTTGTCCCATGTAGAATCTGGTGGTAAGTGATGATGCGGCCTACGATGGAGCACGTCTGCCCATAAGCAACCTATTAACTCGGGCGTTGAAGACACCCAGGTTATACCCATCAGGAAACACAGACTCCGGCAAAAAAATCCACTCGCTAGCTGATTGGTCTCTATGACTACCTATGAATCTTTTATTACATAATTGTTGTTTTTTCTCATTCTCATGTGTGAAGTTTTTTTTTACTCACACATTTGAATGGATCAGACTTTCTTGAAAACCACCCCGTTCCTTCTCCTGCTTTTAGCCGGAGCCCCGGTAACCTTTTACGTTGTCCGCAGCTCCGGAAATCTTCTATAGTCCGTAGATAACGCCTACACCGCAGCCGTGGACTCTCACGGGCTGTTAATGATGAATGATAATAGCGGTAAGATCAACTCCTGCGCAGATGATCCGCACAACATTCCGCGATCAACGGCTGACTCTCAGTATTCAGTATTATACTGACACGCGCACCTATAGCACGCATCGCTTGCAATAATAATACAATTATTAAATAATTATTATTTTTATAAATAAATAATAGTAAAGTCATAATTATTGTTATAATTTAATAGTAAAGTTTTCCTACGTTGTTGTGTGTGATTTTATAGTGTTTGAAGTTTGAATATTTTTAATTTTGGTAAGTTACTTTATACTTATTTTTTTAGGATATTTCAATTTATTTAATGTACTAAATTAAGCGTTAATGTTTTTGTCAATATTTTTTAATTAAAACAAATGATATTCTAGCGCGTAAATTATCCTATATAAAATTATTAAAGTTTATAAAATAAGTTTTTAATATAATTATTTAAAATAACTAACGAAAAAAATTATAAACTAAATATAAATATGAAACTTAATTACCTACCTCAGTTACGTAAATTATAAAGGCGTAAATATTTAGATAACTTTTTATGACAATTTTATTCTTAATTTAGAAGCGAATTATTTTAATTTATTTAAAAATAGTGTAAATAGTAAATTCATCATTTTTAAAAATAAATTAAACATTTAGGTATGTATACCTATACTACACCTATGAATTATGATTATTACCTATTGTATAAAATAACATTAAGTTAAATAATAATTAATTTACATACATACAATATAAACTTTGGAGATTCAATTGCCATTAAAAAAATATTAAAAAAAATACACAACCTCGAAATTTTTATTAGGTTACTATTATTGAACTTAAAAAAAAATTACATCAATTAAAAATACTCGCATTATTGGTCGAATTTTCGCAGGTGCGACTGCCGAATAGAGGTCACGGGTTCTATTTCCCGGGTTGGGCAAAGGATTACTGGACTTTTTTCGGTTTTTCAAAAATTTCTCAGTAGAAGCACGGAGTCTGGAATTTTGCCCAGTATATGGCAATAGACTCACCCCCTATTACATGGGACTTATAACACAAATTTTTATTTACTTTATTTTATTTTATGAATGGTGTTTTTCACCCAACTTTGTACAGCGGATGTATTTTATTTGATGTACCTATGGTGAAAAATACACCCAACATTGTATAGCAGCATTACGTGCCGTAATGTGCACCTCTGCCCACCCCTTCGGGGATAAAAGACATGACATTGTAATTAAAAAAAATTGCATTAAGATCAGTATCAATATCAGCCGTTAATCTAATCCTACTTCAATATAAATACAATAAATTAAAACCACATTCACTCGTAACACGCATGTTATTAGTCAGCACTGCACGTTATCATTAAACGTTGCAGATATTGCAACACGCGGGTATCGAACCCACGACCCTGGCCGGTCCGCTGTCCACTAAAACAATTGACGTTTCATGGTTACTCTGGCATTCACATCGCCCTTATTGCTATGGTAATAAGGTGTAGAGGATGCGATCGGAATGACGGGTGATCACCTGATGGTAAGCAATATTAGAGGAAATTTTTTGAGAGGGGAAAATCATCCAATGACTTCACCCACATATTTTTTAAACGTTGCTCCACATTAGGATTGTCTCCCGTGTAGTGTGTGCGTTTACAAACATACAAGTTCACATACACATGACACACAGACCCGAAACAACAATTTGTGGATTACATAAAGAGTTGCTCCGTGCGGGAATCGAACCCGCTACACGTTGCACGGCAGCCAGTTGCCCAGCCACCGCAATCAGTATGGCACCCTGTATATTCAAACCAGCTTCTGCCTGCGGCTTCGTCTCATTTTCCTGTGGGTAAAAAAATAACCTAAGTATTATTCAAGAATCTTTATCTTATTCCGTTCCTAATTTCATCCCGATCCTTTCAGTCGTTTTGATGTGATTGAGTAACAAACACACAAACTTTCGCATTTATAATATTAGTGAGTAAGATGCACCTTATGTAGGTCGGTACGTGCTGATATTGTCCGAGCCACCGCTGTAGTCTGCCGACCTTGCGCCGGCGCGTGATGATGCGCCCGCGCCGCGTCGTCGTGTACACTGCACGGTATTGTTCGTTTGTCTGTCTGTTTGTATAACTACACGATTTTCCTTATTAATTTGACTACCAATAGACTGTTAAGAATTGTCTGATTTGACCGTACAGTACCGACTCCCTTTTATATGGGGGGAAAATCATCCAATGACTTCTCCCGCCGTGGGCGAAGCGAGAGGGAGTGTCAGACTCTTACTGACTAAAAACCACCCCGTTCATACTCCTTCCCCAACAACCCTTAAATTCCTAACCCCCAAAAGGCCGGCAACGCACTTGTAACGCCTCTATTGTTTTGAGTGTCCATGGGCGGCGGCGATTGCTTACCATCAGGTGATCCGTCAGCTCGTTTACCGACTTATACCATAAAAACTAAGTAAATAATACTAATTTGACACTCACTAAATTATCGTCTCTCTACAAATACGTGGCTAACTACTTCCTTCACACTCGACTCGACACATCACACTCATTATAATAATCAAACAAGAAAAAATATATTTGCCACATTGCCTACGTGTGAACAATGACCTCTTCACTCACGTGCCCTAGGGGATTTTTTCTTATCCGGAGCTGCGGACTACCTAGCGGGTTACCGGGGCTCCGGCTCGAAAAGCAGGAGTAGGAACGGGGTGGTTTTTACTCAGTAAGAGTCTGACACTCGCTCTCGCCTCGCCCAAGGCGGGAGAAGTCATTGGATGATTTTTCCCCCTCAAAAAAGGGGGATTTTATCTCAAACAGTCAACTGCTGCACTATGGGCCTCCTCTACAGCAAAGGATTTGCTAAATTAACTAAAAATCACGGTTCACTCACGTAAATTATAGTTTCGAGTCACAGAGGAACTTCTGGATATAGGCTGCGCGACGTCGCCGCGTCTCATCTGTGCACGCTGCTCATGATTTTTAGTAAATTGGAAGAACAATGCAACAACAATCAAAACAATCAAAGTCAAAGTCAAAATCATTTATTTCAAATAGACCAGGAAGGCACTTTTGAACGTCAAAGCAAATATAATAATATTAATAACGTCTGTCTGTCGGTCAGTCCTCTAGTGAAGCTATTTGCTCGTTCCAAAGTGTAGATTCCTATGGAGAAGAACGAGCAAGAAACTCCATAGGTTACTCTTTTTCAATCAGATTTACAATACAATTCTTGGTTACATTGTTTCGATTACTTCAACTATGTGAGAACAATGTAAAACTTAAATACAGTCAAAGTGACAGAAAAAGAAAATAACCTAGAGGACAATAAAAATTAATGCAGTCGCAGGCAATGTAACCAAGTATTGTATGGTGAATCTGACTGAAAAAGAGTAACCTATGGAGTTTCTTGCTCGTTCTTCTCCATAGGACACTTCGGAACGAGTAAATAGAGCAACTAGAGGACTGACCGACAGACAGACGTTATTAATCTGGGGGCACGGTAGTGCCCCCTCCAAGACGAGCCAAGCGAAGCGCAAGCGCAAGGGCACTACCTACCTTTTCTCGAAGCGCTTCGTCGTATTTTTGAACCTTCATAACTTGAGTTTGGGTTATACCAGATAAACAAAATTTTCAGGATATAATGTCAGTGGTAGACTTAATAAACCTCTAAAGTTTCAATTGCATAGCTCTTATACTTTAGATTTTATTGATATCTAAAATACCCCGATTTCGTCACTCACTCACTGATGATCAACAAAATTCTTAAGGTACTTCCTGAAGTCCTAGAAAACTGAAATTTGGTATGTAAGCTAGTATTAGTACCCAAACAACAAAAAAATCCTAAAACTTGGAACTTTTACCCCCAACCCCTTAAACTAGGGGGTGAAAGTTTGTTCGAGACCTCCGCAACTTTTGACGCTAGAGGTCTGAATGCGGCCGCGGAAGGGTAAAAATCTGAAATAGGGAAACTTAATTCCCTATTTCCTGCTTGAGATCTGAAAATTATACACAAGTACATAGAACACAAACTTTTCATCAAATCAAAACATTATCCTACCCATAAGTACTTAGATATGAATAATATTACTACACTTCACTTCGGTAAGTGTTTATTAATCAACCTATACTTTTGAACATAAGCATCGTAAGTATAGTATGCGCCAACGCCCGCCGCCTGCCCCCTCGTCCCCGCGCAGTAGCTAAAAATAATCGGCCCGTCAGCGAGCGCGGCACCCGAACGCGGGCAGACGCGCGAGGGCACACGTCGTTGACGGTTGTCTCGTTGAATGAAAAGTTTTCGGAATATTTCGGTGATTTAAAAGTTTGCTATCGCGGAGAAAAAAACCATTTGCCTAATATTTAATTGTTAGTAGTTTAGTAGGTAAAGGTTTAGATACTAGTGTTTTAATTTTCATTGATAAAAAGTATTAGGATTACGTTTCCAATTTTCTTATAAATTTAGTAGTTTAGTAGGTGAATTTGTCGCTCATTTTGTCTTTCTATCATAAGCAACCTACAAAAAGAAATGAAATCCCACAAAAACATTTCATGTTAAATGTTGCCAAGACGAGACCATATAGCTCGCACTGTCAAAAAGTAATCAGATCCCGTGTAGAGCCAAGTTTCTAACCCTATACTTTTGAACTGGCGAGTTGGCCGCACGGAAAGAGTTTAGAAGATTGAATAGATTTTTAAGCTCAAGCCCATATGACGAATAGCAAAAAGTCCGTGCGGCCGACTCGCCAGTTCAAAAGTATAGGGTTAGAAACTTGGCTCTACACGGGATCTGATTACTTTTTGACAGTGCGAGCTATATGGTCTCGTCTTGGCAACATTTAACATGAAATGTTTTTGTGGGATATTATTATAATTTGCTTTGACGTTCAAAAGTGCCTTCCTGGTCTATTTGAAATAAATAATTTTGACTTGACTTGACTTGAACAGAAGACCTACCATCTTTACACTCTACTTCTCCCTCTCTCTCTATCTCCCCCTCCCCCCAATGACCTCGTGCTCACGTGTCGTCGGTCTCGTGTCCCCTGAACTTGCTTCCCAGTAAACGAGCCGCCCGTGTATTGACTCGGCACATATTTGTCCGCACGTTACAATGAATGTGTCAACTCTCGTGGTATTGCGTCATCTGGTATTGGTATCAGTCAGTGGTTACCAACCGGTGGTCTGCAGAAGACAAAAATGGATCGCGAAAAACATTACACAAGACTCTCCCTGCTCTGTCCAGTAAATACCTAGGTTACAAAAAAATTACTTATATTAATAGAGACACATGATTTTTAATCAGATTTTGTAACGAAATCAGAAATTCTAATAACAATAGTGGTCCCTAACTAAATTTTTTTTGTCTTTTTTATTCTTTTTTACTAAAAAACCTTGCCCCACAGTAGGTTTTTCTCCCGTGTCGTGGGTGCGTTTACAAACATACAAGTTCACATGCACATGACACCCAGACCCGAAACAACAATTTGTGGACCACACAAAGAGTTGTTCCGTGCGGAAATCGGACCCGCTACACGTTGCGCGGCAGCCAATTGCCCAGCCACCGCACCAACCGTGCAGTCAGACCAATAATAATGATATAAAAATAGTCCATGACCAGGAAAAGGTTGGGACCCCCTGGTATAAGTAACGCAGTAATGCTTTATTGTTACTTAGAGTACATCATTCGTTCATCAGTAAAAATTTGGGAGAGCCATGCTTCGGTACGGATGTGCCGGCTCGACCGGAGCGATACCACGGTACGGCCTCATATGAAACTGGCGTGAAACAACACTGGCGTTTCCCTCACTGATTGGGATTGGGGTTGCCGTAGGTCAGAGGCCTAAAGCTCCAGACCAGACTACATTAATTTAGTTGTCCTCAAGGTTATTTTCTTTTTCTATCTCTTTAACTAAATATTGGTGTTACATTGTTCTCACATAGTTGAACAATCGGAACAATTTAAGTAATTTAACCAAGTATTGTGTTGTGAATCTGATTGAAGAGATTTTTGCTCGTTCTTCTCCATTGAGAGGGTGAGGTTCAAAAGTGCCTTCCCGGTCTATTTGAAATAAATAATTTTTGACTTTGTCTTTTTAAAATTGTCTTTTTAAAACTCTTGAAGGGCAGTAATCTAAACCCTGTGTGGTACCTGAGGGGCTACAACTTAGATGGTCTTATCATATTGGTGATAAGTGGGCCTTACATGGTATATAAGTGCACCTCTGTCTGTCTAATCGTTCAGGACATGAGTTCTCACTATTCTCAGAACACTAACCAACTAATAAGTACATGACATACCTAAATACTTATTTACCTTGTCTAGCTAAGTGCTTAGAGTTCAAAATTCGCTAAAAAAGTTGTTAATGTGTCTCTCTAGTCGGGTCGGTGCGAGTAAACATTACTCGAGTACTTTATTGTTGTTTATACCTATCGTAGCTATTTGTTAATGTCGTGTAGTCTGTCACACGTGATTGTGTGGTCCTCCACGTGTATTTCCCAATTACCTTATTTTTTTATGGAACATCGCCGGTAATCGAGCAGACGTATCACCTGATGGTAAGCAATCGCCGCCGCCCATGGACACTTGAAACACCAGAGGCGTTACAAGTGCGTTGCTGGCCTTTTGGGGGTTAGGAATTTATGGGCTGTTGGGGAATCGGGGATTGGGAAGATTGAGAAGGGGGAATTGGGCCTCCGGTAACCTCACTCATACAATGAAACACAACGCACGGTGTTTCATAAAAAAATCTTGCAAAATTAATTATTTTATAACCTAACGGGCGAAGTTAATAAATAATTTATCTCGATCCAAAATCGCAGCGTAAGCGAGGTACCTTACCTAGGTCATACGTGATTACTAGCATACCTACATGTCTACCTAGGAGTGCGTTCAACCGATCAGCTGTGTGATGTGTAAACATTTGTGTTTGAACACAAATAATTAAATATTTAGAGTAATGTTTGTTGTTTAATATTGTTTTTTACATATTACATTTTATGTTATACTAACGGTCCCAGTTTTATACGAGCATTAATTCATTCATATTACCTCGGTGAACTTTCCAACTGATGTGGACATATACTTATAATAATGTTTATTTTGCTAGCAGCCCATCGAAAGTAATATACTATATTTTTTTTAAGTCAGGCAATAGCCCTAGCCAGGCTAACACCTAAGTCTGTAAAATACTATGCTGAAAACGCATCAAAATCGGTTCACCCAAACATGAGATAATTGCGCACAAACATACATAATATGTACCTATAGGTCAAAATGAGAACTAATTTTTTTTTGAAGTCGGTTAAAAATTAAATCTAACTCAGATGGAATCGAATCTTGTTCTTTGCTTGTCAGATTTTTAAATCTTTTGAAGACTTTAACTTTAGATGTTCGTTCATATCACAACCGACAGCTATGCCATGAGGTGCTCTGCAATTAAATAAATCTCTGTACCTACACGATAATTATTTATTAACCTGTCGCGAGCTTAAAAACGCCATAGACTCGCGAATTAATTTACCGATCATGACAAACTACCATTGAAAAGAGCATCGAACGATCATCATAAAACTAAATAAATAAATACACACACAGCTGTATACACTCAGGTACCCAACAGCTAGTTCTTAAATATTAGTTTAGGTCTCAAGTAGACACCTAGGTCCATGCTAATGACCTGTGCCGCCTAGTATTGACACTACATCCTCGACTGGACAGGTAGCAGTTACTTAAATAGTGTACTTAATTATAATAAGTACCTATATTATTTACATCGTCACGCCTTTTATCCCCGAAGGGGTAGACAGAGGTGCACAATACGGCACGTAATGCCGCTGTACAATGTACACCCACTTTTCACCATTTGTGTTATAAGTCCCATGTAAAAGGGGGTGTCCGCCTATTGCCAAAATACTGGGCACAATTCCAGACTCCGTGCTACTACTGAGAAATTTTCGAAAACCTGTACCTATATCTATATTACACTGTAATTTCCGATGTCCAAACCGCTTGCCGAGTGTGGACTTGGGGATATTATTAAACCCCTCTTATGTAGAGGAGGCTCATAGTCCAGCAGTTGAATTTTAGTGTATGAGAGCCTAGCTTCGGTACTGCTGGGCCAGCTCGGCCGGAGTGATACAATCTACCCTTAAAATCCTAACATCCTAATTTGGGGGAAAGGCCAGTAACGCACTTGTAACGCCTCTGGTATTTCGAATGTGTCGGGGCGGCGGCGATTGCTTACCATCAGGTACCGCTCGTTTACCGGTTTATTCCAATTAAAAATGATTGAAGGGATCGGGATGAAATTTGGAACAGGGGTAGATTATGGTCTGGAATAACACATAAGCCGCTGGGGGAAGCTAGTCACTCATATTATGTTTATCTGGATAATATATTATGTTTATTAATGGTGTTTGGGAGCCGCCAAACTAAGTTTGAAGTTCTACTTATAAAAAGTAACAATTAAATTTTTCCATCGTTACTCACGCCTAGGTACACAAGTACTACCTAGATACATAGATCTAAACCTCGAGCCCGAGGCTACAGACAAACAGACAAACAAACACAATATTCCGTAATTATGGAAACTTAGTGTCCATTATAACATAACACATGTTTAACCAACAAACACGTTGTTTGTCGTTCAATACACACCTCGGCATCTGTTTACTCTTGCAATAATTGTTGCCTTCGAACGGGCAACTCCGCAGTATTCTCTAGTATATATAGATATAAGAAATTAACAAGTTTTTGTGGGAAATATTATAGTTTAGAGTGACGTGACGTCACTTGTGTTTCCGGTCACGAAACGTGATCGCTACGTGACATACATCACACCTTGTGTTTAATTTTAGCAGTTCTATGTTATTCTGTAATTGTCAAGTCGAGACATTCGATGATTTCGAAGTGAGCTTGATCGCATTCTCGCCAGTAATTTATCGAAATTATTTTCAAAACCAATGACATGGCGGACCGCATTCGAGTTCACTTCGATCTTTCAAATTGAAAGTTACAGAATAGCCTCACTGGTCCTACATATCAGGAGCTGCGGATTACCTAGCGGGTTTACCGGGGCTCCGGCTCGAAAAGCAGGAGTAGGAACGGGGTGGTTTTTAGTCAGTAAGAGTTTGACACTCCCTCTCGCCTCACCTAAGGCGCGGTAGAAATAAACGCGGGGACGATTAGGTTACGTGACGTTGCTACGTCTGCGCACGCTGGTCATGATGAAGTATCTCTGTAACTTGAAAGTAGTAAAATTTTTCCCCATTCTATGTCTAGTCCTATAAATTAATGATTCACCATTATGTACCTATATTACTAGTGACACTTGGAGGCTAAACTCTCAGCTCAAAGTCAGCTAGAGTCGAGGGTGTGTGACTGAACAAACGATGCGTTGGTTTCAAGTGCTTGGCAAATATGTTGGCAGTGTACCTGCGGTGCGGGCTGTGGGTATTTTCATTACAATGTCTATATGTACATAGATATTTTGAGAGGTTGCTACTCTAAAAACTAAGTGTGGGAAAGCCACGGTTCGGCACGAATGGGCCGGCTCGACCGGAGTGATACCACGGCACATGAAACAACCACAGCGTTGTGTTTCGTTGTGTGAGTGACGTTACCGAAGACCCAATTACCCCCTTCCTAAGCCCCGATTCCCCAACAACTTACACCTTAAATTCCTAACCCCTAAAAGGCCGGCAAAGCACTTGTGACGCCTCTGGTGATTCGGGTGTCCATGGGCGGCGTCGATTGTTTACCATCAGGTGATCCGTCTGCTCGTTTACCGACTTATACCATAAAAAAATATTATTAGGCATTACCAAAAATTAACATCAAAACATTCCATATCCATAACGGGTTGCCATAACCTCCTCGCTTGGCAAGCACATTAAAGAACATGTATTAAAAGGTCCAGTTTTATCAGAGAGCGCTGCTACCCAGTCTCTATTAAACTGTCTTTAGTCGGGTATAGGACACCCACTGGAAGAGTGAAGTGGTGACAATTCTAGTCATAACGTGATGTTTTATAGCCTACAGCCTTCCTCGATAAATGCCCTACCCAACACAAAAATAATTATTTAAATCGGACCAGTAGTTCCAGAGATAAGCGCGTTCAAACAAAGAAACAAACTCTTCAGCTTTATATAGTAGAGATTTGTTGAATAATGAATTTTAACAATGTATTGTTTGTGTTTCCCAGTCGCGATGGTGCCGCGCCCGGTGTCGCCGAGTCCCGCGGAGCCGTTGGTGCCGCGGTTCTACGCGGGCCGCTCCATCCTCATCACCGGGGCCACTGGCTTCATGGGGAAGGTGGGTTGAACTATAGTGCTTATTTATAGTTCTACGCGGGCCGCTCCATCCTCATCACCGGGGCCACTGGCTTCATGGGGAAGGTGGGTTGAGCTATAGTGCTTATTTATAGTTCTACGCGGGCCGCTCCATCCTCATCACCGGGGCCACTGGCTTCATGGGGAAGGTGGGTTGAACTATAGTGCTTATTTATAGTTCTACGCGGGCCGCTCCATCCTCATCACCGGGGCCACTGGCTTCATGGGGAAGGTGGGTTGAACTGCAGCTTTTTTTCATTAGTACATAATTGTACCTAGGTAGTATCGCATTGTACAGTAACTGGTGTTACACCGTGGGGCTCCGGAGCAGGTCCATTAACAGGACCCAGTGCCCCTTACAGGTGTTGAGGGTGGCCACCTGGGTCAGTGAGGTAAAATTCTCACAATCCCTAGTCTTTCATCTCCACAAAGCTAGGTGGCTTTTCCCTCCGTCATCAATAAAAAAAGTCGCGTGACTATCTCCGGCTACCGTAAGTGCGGGTCTGCAGACGGTGAGCAAGGGTAGCTCGCCGTACGACCAGAACCAGACCCGTGCGTACGCCAAAGAGCCATCAGACCACCACAGATGGGGCCCAGTAGGGCTGATGCCTGATCCGGAGCTGCGGACTACCTAGCGGGCCTACCGGGGCTCCGGCTCTAAAGGCACGAGTAGGAACGGGGTGGTTTTTAGTCAATAACAGTCTGACACTCCTTCTCGCCTCACCCACGGCGGGAGAGGAAATTGAATGATTTAACCACTTCAAAAAAAAAGAAACAAAAATATATTTATTAAACGCCGTGGTGGTCACCGGTGACCGACGTTAGCGGAGGATTTGCCTTCAACAGTTTTCTATTGGCAGTCAAAGAATTAATTAACTTCTTCCCTGCTACAGGTGCTAGTAGAGCGCATACTAGCGACGTGCCCCGACGTCGGCCGCCTGCACCTGCTGATGCGCGACAAGAAGGGACACTCGCCGCAGAAGAGACTCGCTCAGCTCAAGCAGTCACAGGTAAGTGGCGTGATGATATTTTATATGTACAGCAGATGAAGTTATACTAGGCTGTAAGGGATTTTTAACTTTATTTCAAAGTTGTTAAGGTTTGAAAAGGGTTGCAAGTATGCCAAGGGAAAGGGATCGATATAGTGATTTTTCGGTTTTCCAAAACTCAGTCTGAAATTGTATCGATTTGTGGCATATATAATATGGCACATATATCGAGCTCAGTGATGTGCTATTGGAGAGGCCTTTGTCCAGCAGTGGACGAGAACAAGCTGATGATGATGATGTTGTGACATATAAAACGAAGTCAGTTTTCACTGTCTGTCCATATGTATGCTCAGAGTTTTACAACATTTTTCAAATACGTAGAGTGATTCAAGAGGATGGTTTATTTGTATACACCCGCAGCTGGTTCTAAATAAAATATTGAAGTTTAAAGTGTTTAATTTTAGCCTATAATATTTTCCATATTCGCCTGCAGGTGTTCGACAAGGTGCGCGCGCGCAACCACCGCCAGCTGGACAAGCTGTGCGTGGTGTCGGGAGACGTGTCCAAGCCGCAGCTGGGGATGGATGCTGACTCCATCGCGCAGCTTCGAGAGGTACGTACTTTTATAGTATTGATCGGCTAACGAGTAGATGGAAGGGAAGTGGAAACTATCGTTTTTTTCTTCACCTCTAATAACATCTTCTGATTTATTTCGTTGCGGGATCCAAGACAGTCATTCATGTCCCTGGGACGTCGGACTTCAGTGTTCCGGTGTTTGCATGGTTGTATCTACTGTAGATCCTGGTGTACAGGAGTTGCAGCGGTATGGGAGGTTTTGGCGGGGTTGTTCCATTAATAAACTAGCAGACGGATTACCTGATGGTAAGCAAATACCCGCAACACTAGAGGAGTTACAAGTACATACATTGCCTTTAGACCTTCGTTGACTCATAAGCAAGCGTATTTACACTAAACTTTCGATAGACATACCGTATCTTTACCATTACCTGCTGTGTAACGCGTTCGATTCCCGCGTCAGCGTTGGCCTACGCATTTTACCATCATTGTAAGTTGCGTAACTCACCGATTAAGAAGTCGATCACCCGAGCCGCGGGTCGTGGGTTCGTGGCCCGCGGGCCATCGGTTGTGTACTTAACCTTGGCGTTATATGCAACATGACATGATATTTATGCAATACTAGAGTATATGTATACATACATATGTATACTATAGATGATGGCCGCGACTTCACTCGCGTGGATTATGGACTGTGTGACTAATGAAAGTAGCCTAAGATACTGCTTAGTATATCAGCTTCTTGCCAATAAATAAGTCGCGGTAAAATCAGTTCAATCAATCATAAATTGGGATTATTTCAATATTACATAGAGACACTCCAGTTTTATTTACATGTATAGATAGGAAAGGTATTTTCTACTTATTAATATCATAAAGAAAGATTTGTTTGGTTATAAAAAAAAATCCTTTTTAAAGTGGGTTTAGTGTAATGAAACTTTCTGTTTCGGCGTAGCATAACTTTCAAATTAACATTTCCCGACTTAAGGAAAGTCTCGATAGTGTACTTTATGAACAATCTGAACAATAAATGTAACCTACACTTCATACCCAATTTCTCAGAAAAGTAAACTTTACAATGGTAAAAGCTTTACTTTACATTAAAATTTTGGTAATTTTGGTCCAGTAACAGCTGTATCGAAGTCAGACAGAGCCGCGGGCAACAGCCAACTAGCATCATTATTATAATTTGGCCCTTTGGGTGCTCCATGGTGTCTCAAACTGCCCACAGCACGGAGAATGTAAGGCCCTGGCCGCGATAGCCCCCGAGAATTAAATATACTGGCAGTATACGCCATGCCCTTAGCCTACTAAAGCCCTTCGAAATTAAAAAGCAATGTTACAAGATGTTATAATCTGTGGCATGACGAAATGGTTCGCGCCATCTTGTTTGGAATTTGACATTTTAATGTTTTAGAATGCGTTTTGTTGACAAATACGAGTGTTTTTAATTTTATAGTGAAATCATTATTTTTTATTATAAATAGCTTTTGCCCGCGACTTCGTTCGCGTGGAATAGTGACTTCCGGCAAATTTTTGTTTTTAACCACATAGTTCCCGATCTCGCGGGATCTCTTCAAAAATGAGATGTGGAAGATATTCCAGGGAACTCTTCAAAAATCAACATAATGAGCTCTGCGTTTGAATTTAATAGATGTATACTCACTTAGGGCATTGAAAAAATAGTTTAAAAACGGACTTAAACTAACTTAAAACTAAAGAAAGCTACGAATTACGAATTTATAACAATTAAAAAAGAAACTATATTACAACCTATCCTCTATGCTATAATAACCAAGCTTAAACTAAATAATTTAAAAGAAACGACTTAAATCTAATCTAATTAATTTATAAATTAGACTTACAATTTTATTAAAAAAACTAACTACAGTAACTACTAATAATCGATATCAAACTAAACCTACGTTAAATAGTTTAACCAAAAAACCAGGAAAACCCAACAAATAAACTTATTAATTGACAAATACAACGAAACCAATTTAGAATATACGAAACAGCAGGACCACTACAGACAAATAATCATACGACTGATAATACACTTTTTCTACGATAGTACCGAAGCGCTCGGCCGATACCCAACCAAATGAATGTAACGAAACCATAGCGCGATCTATTTCGATCCCAACGCCATCTATCGAGGATAAAGACAACTTGGATTATTTATTTATACTCCGTTCGGGCATTTTCTTTGTACTAAAAGTTTAATTATATTGATATTATTTTTTTCATACCTTTTTACTATTTATTTACTTTTTTTCGATGAATTAAAACAATAACATGAACCGAAGTCGTGTAACGATCGACATAGAATTATCTATACTCCGTTAGAGCATTTTCTTTGTACTAAATGTTTTATTATATTGATATTATTTTTTTCATACCTTTTTACTATTTATTTACTTTTTTTCGATGAATTAAAACAATAACATGAACCGAAGTCGTGTAACGATCGACATAGAATTATTTATAAATAATTTATTTCTTATTTTTATTTTTTGATTTTTGAAATAAAAATATATCTATGTCCTTTCTAAGGTTCTAAACTATATCTGTACCAAATTTCAACCAAATCCGTCAAATAGTTGCGGAGATTAATGGTATAAGCATAGAATGTTCGACGTGATTCTTTAATTTGACATAACTTTTTTATTTATGAACCGATTGACATGAAACAAACACTAAATGTAAATTTAAGCATCCCACAATATATTCGTGAAAACCGCATCCAACTCGGATCAGCCGTTTCTGAGATTAGCGCGCACAGACGAACAGACAAACAGACAAACAGACAAACAGACAAACAGACAAACAGACAAAAAAAAAGTTAATTACATTTTTGGGTTCGACATCGACATAACAATAACCCCTGCTATTTTTTTTATTTTTATTTTCAATGTACAGACAGCACTTTTCTACGATTTTATTATATGTATAGATATAGATAAGCGCTTTGTTTGATGTAAATAGGGATGATGACGAGGTATGGAAGTTAAAAATCTATTTAGATCGTCAGTTAGCTAACGAAAAAATATTAGACACGTAGGGCAAGTGACCCGGTTGTGGCCATCGACCCCTTTGTGGCCACTTGGGCCTTCAAATATTTATAACTAAGGCATGGACAAATAAATTACTCTGTGATGTACAGTATTTAAAATATTGAATATTGGAGACACTGATACCGTTGGCAGCTTTGATGTGTCAAACTTCACTTCGATGCAATAAGTCATTCTTTTTAGTTGAGGGTGAAATTGTTAAGATCTTAACAAAAAGGCTAAGGCGAGCGGGTGAGGATTTGGTTTTCATTTTTTTAATCTTTGCTTATTGTTTGGATGTTTATGTTAATACTACATGAAGAATATATTGTCTAAGTGGAACTAAAGTTATTTTGTCGCCATATGTTTCTGAAGTGGGATTATTAGAAGGTGGCCACTAATGGAGACAAAATTATGAATTTCTCCATCTTTGGCCACACGGCTGGCCAAAACTTTTGTACATAAACGCCCCACTTCTAGTCATTTATCGTAATTTATTTATTATTTTTCCTTGGCTTTATATATCAACAAATACATATTTTTCATTTTCAGAGATGCAATAAATTGCCTTCACACAAAGGGAGGTCAGTTTACTTTGCAGCTTTTACCAACGTCATATAAATGTTGATCTCTTTATTTGTAAGTTAAATTCAAGTGAAGTAATAATATTTCATATTTTCCAGACTAAATGAAAACCATTGTTTCTATAATGTCAAATTTAATTAATAAATTTTGATAACTTTTATTGTATTTTTTGATGGCCAGAACTGGCACACGACCGTGGCCAGAAATGGCACGAATCTGGCCAAAAATGGCACAAACTCCCTTTTTTTTTCTTTTTTATACAGTTATTTTTCTATTGGACGTTCTTTAAAAAAAGGATTTTCTTAGGCAAGATTAATACATGTTAAATGACTTTTTACAAGAAATATGTTCATGATAACAAAAACTATAAGTTAAGAAAGCCTCAAAGTCGACAAAATTCTTAAAGTGGCCACAACCGGGTCACTTGCGATACCTACCTATTTTTTTATCTATACTTATAATAAATCTGTAGAGAGGTCAATTCTGTACATGAAATATATTTCCAAAATAACTATCAGCGGGTGATTAGTAATCGATACTGACGCCAAAAATGCAATCAGAAAAATTTTTGTCTGTCTGTCTGTCTGTCTGTCTGTCTGTCTGTCTGTATGTTCTTTATAGAAACAAAAACTACTCGACAGATTTCAACGAAACTTGGTACAATTGTTCTTCATACTCCTGGGCAGGTTATAGTATACTTTTCATCACGCTAGGATCAATAGGAGCAGAGCAGTGAAGGGAAATGTTGGGAAAACCGGAGAACTTACTCCATTTTTGAAGCTTCCGTCGCGTGTGCAGCCTTAATGGTTAAAGCTACACAGAAATCATGTATGACGAAAATGTTCTCCTTAAAATTGTTAAAAAAATATTCTACGACAGCAAATATCTATCTTTTATGGTTGACTCACAATAACATGTATAACTCCCGATAGCTTAGCAGTTCGAAGCTTTCAGATTATATTTGTCTACCTATTCTTACGTTTATGACACTCATTCATCCCTAATTAAAAAATGTTAACATTATTACCTATTAAATAAAAAAAATCATAGAAATCGGTACAGAAACACCAAATACATGAATT
This sequence comes from Spodoptera frugiperda, assembly GCF_023101765.2. Classification (NCBI taxonomy): domain Eukaryota; kingdom Metazoa; phylum Arthropoda; class Insecta; order Lepidoptera; family Noctuidae; genus Spodoptera; species Spodoptera frugiperda. The sequence continues at coordinate 159,117 of NC_064232.1, read as the reverse complement.
ACGCTTAGTTTCTATTAAGTAGGTAAAGGCGTAGGTACTTTTATTAATTATAGATCGATACTAAACCGGAATATGTGATTTTTTTTTGTCTGTCTGTCTGTCTGTATGTTCAGGCATCACGTGAAAACTAACGGTTCGATTTCGATGAAACTTGGTATAATTATACCTTATTATCCTGGGCTTAAAATAGGATACTTTTAATCCTGGAAAAATACGTAGAAAAAAAAATAATTTTTCACTTTTATACTGCAGAACGCAAGAACAACAGCAGTAGACGGATACCGTTAATTATTTTAGGCCTCGCCGTATTTGGCTTCAATAGATATTTATAAAATATCATTGTTAGAGTTACTCAAAATGGAGAAATATAACATCCACGCGAAGACCGACTTCCACGCGGACGGAGTCGCGGGCGGAAGCTAGTGTTGTCATATAAAATAACAATAGGTACTTAGATTAAACGATGGGAGCAAATACGTCATTTATACGTATAAAACGTACCTAGAAGTGACGTCACGCGATAATTCAAATCGATCGAAAGTACTTATTTGTTTCCGTAAGAAAATAAAACATACGTGTGTAATGTTTTAAAAATAATGAATAAGTAATAAAAATTAGTCATCTACCCTATTATAAAATACGTACGTAACTTTATGCTTAGGTATTAAGTAGCTTAGGTAAGTATTTCTAAAATGCAAAATTGCAAGTTCTCAAATACACAGATATCTAAATTTACTAGAAGTGACACTTATAGGTAAGCGTCTACAGGCCCCGCATCGCAGGCATCGTACGCATTCCGTATGACGTCATCAGTACGCATCGCATGTAGGCATTGCCGATGATGCGGTCCGTACGATGCGGATCAGTGGACGCAGTTGTATGAGTTTCTATACAAGACAAACTAAAATGTGTTGCGTGCGATGCGTACTATGCGGGCCTGTGGACGCGTACCTTATGATTTAGGAGACTTTGTTTTTCTTTACCGTAGTCGTCCTACTGCAGGGCAAAGAACTTAGGAGACTTTTCTTCATAAAAACCAATGTATCTTGCATACACACAAATAAATGATTTGATTTGATTTGACACGTTATAAAACACGTGACTATTTAGTATCCTTGTGTTTTTCAATCAATAACCGCTAATTCAAGAGACGCTTGAGTAGCAAAAACCTAGGTATATAAGATTTATTATAATTTCAGTTTCAAGTAGGTAAACACTAAACAGTGGTCACTGTCAGTTTATACTAACACAGTATGAAGGATATAATAATATTATGATATACTGATACTGAGCAATACTGACATTATAAAGTTAATAAAGACCTTGTTTGTTTGGATTGGTTGAATGGGCCGGCTCGACCGGAGTGATACTACGGCCGAGCTCTACACAAACGTGAAACAACGCTGGCGTTGTGTGAGTGAGGTTACTGGAGGCCCAATTACCCCCTTCCCAATCCCCGATTCTTCAACTACCCTTAAATTCCTAACCCCCAAAAGGCCAGCAACGACTTGTAACACCTCTGGTGATTCAAAATTCCAAGGGCGGCGGCGATTGCTTACTATAAAAAAATTAAACAAAATTGAACTCTCTAATCTGTTCTTAGTTAGAATTAAACTTTTATTTTTGTGTTTGAATAGTCAATTATTAACGAAGGCTATAGGATAATATGAAAGAAAGCCAGTAAGTGAAGCCGCGATATAGTAGCTAGTATTAAACAAATATGAAATTGTCCACGCATGATTGTATCCCGCGTAATCTAGACACACGGCAGTGTGTCCGCCAAGTTCGAGCAAAAAACCGACACACCGGCCGTGGGTTATATTACACGAACCATTTCGGGCCAAGTTCGACCCACCTATAACTCAAAATCTATTTTATCTACGCATATGAAATTTCTAGTATCTGTCGAGATCTACTTACTTATCTAAAATACAAAATTTCATTAATGTACCTATTGTAGGTCTTGAGATATTGACGTCAGAAAATCGCTATTTTTACTATACACTCACTGACTGACTCACTCATCAAAAACCTAGACCACTTCCAATGGTCGTATTGACTTGAAATTTGGCATGGAGGTAGGTCTTTAGGTCAAGGTAAAGGAAAAAATCTGAAAATGGCCAAGTGTGAGTCGGTTTTAAAAATAATGAAGGTGTAAATTCATACCCCTAAGGAACTAAAACAAAAAAATTATCTATATCTTCCAATGGTCGTACCGACCTAAAATTCGTTACGAAGGTTTGTATTTAGTCAAAGTAAAGTAAAATAAGAAAAAAAGAAAATAAACCTTACAAAAATAAATGAAATCCCACCCAAAACATAAATGTTAAAGGGTGCCAAGTTCGATAATATTGGAATGCTTCGCCTATAAAAGAAGTGAGATCTAAATAAGTACCAAGTTCCATACACAGACCTCAGTTAAAAATGATATAACTTGGCAAGTTTTAATAGAAAATTATATACTTGACTCATTGCGTTTAGTAGGTTTATAACAAAGTGTGTGAAAACTTGCCAACTTGTTATATCATTTTTAACTGAGGTCTGTGTATGGAACTTGGTACTTATTTAGATCTCACTTCTTTTATAGGCGAAGCATTCCAATATTATCGAACTTGGCACCCTTTAACATTTATGTTTTGGGTGGGATATAATTTCGCAACACTTGTAACTCGTACGATCTGCGTTCGGCGGCGCATGCGCTGCAATTACCAATAATTGTGATGATTGGCAGCCGCGCACTGCGCTCAGTTACCACATTTGATGCATTGCGACACATCCAGTAGTTTTGTATCTTTGTATTCTCAATTATTAATATTATTATAACTAAAGAGGAAATAATTGTTGTTTATTTTAATTTGAAATTACTAGACTGATTAGAAAATGTATTTTACTATTGGCAACATTAAGTTAAACCAAGCCTTTTTGTGGGGGAAAATCATCCAATGACTTCTCTCGCCTTGGACGAGGCGAGAGGAAGTGTCAGACTCTTACTGACTAAAAACCACCCCGTTCCTACTCCTGCTTTAAGCCGGAGCCCCGGTTGTTGTAATAATTTACAGATAACAAAATATATTATGTATAACTAGTAACACCTTCTATCTGAAGTAATGTGTAACTGCCTGCATTCAGTTGTCATTTGTTTTTAAAAATAAAATTCAGTCGTTAACCGAAAGTGTCTGCGTCATTATTTAATAGGTTATGGGCAATCAGTTTCCCGTGTTTTTTAGTTAAAAAACTGCAAACTTTCGTGAAATATGGCTGTAAACTATATTCAGAGTGTACCGAAATTGAAAGGCAGGGAGAATTATGATGAATGGAGCTTTGCGGCAGAAAATTTGTTGGTGCTCGAAGGCATGGTGCATTACATCAAACCAATAGCCGGCATCGAATTAAAACCTGCAGACGACGCAAAAACAAAGGCAAAGTTGATTTTAACTATAGACCCTGGATTGTACGTGCATATTAGAGAAACAAACAACTCGCAAGAACTATGGAACAAACTAAAGAACATGTTTGATGATTCCGGTTTTTCGAGGAAAATAACATTGTTGCGTCATTTGATCTCCATACGACAAGAAAACTGCGATTCAATGACTGCATATGTCACGCAAGTTGTTGAGACGGCGCAAAGATTAAAGGGCACAGGATTTACAATTACAGATGAGTGGTTAGGATCATTATTACTAGCCGGTTTGCCAGATAAATTTTCTCCAATGATAATGGCCATAGAACACTCTGGAATTAAGATTACCACAGATGCAATAAAATCAAAATTAATTGATATGGAGGTTCCAACAATGACCGAAACGGAAAGTGGCGCTGCATTCGCCGTTAAAAGAACGAACAAGACGCCAAATAACAAAAATGGCGGCAATATGTCGTCCGCGTCCAAGTCCAAAGTGACAGGAGTAACCTGCTACAAGTGTAAACAAACCGGCCATTTTCGAAACCAGTGTCCATTATTGCAGAAAAATAAGCAATCTAACGCTTTTAGTGTGGTATTTCTTAATGGAAAATATAGTAAAAGTGAATGGTACGTAGACTCGGGCGCAAGTGCACATATGACTGCAAATAAAGAGTGGATAAACAATGCAAATTTCCATCCATGTTTATCAGAGATCACCGTTGCAAACAATATGAAAGTGCCAGTGTTGTGTTCCGGAGACGTATTGATAACGACTGATCGTAAATACGATATCACAATTAAAGATGTACTGTGCGTGCCAAGCTTGACGACAAATCTATTGTCAGTGAGTCAACTTATCAAGAATGGAAACAGTGTTGTTTTCGACGATAATAATTGTTACATTCGCAACAAAATGAATAAGTTAGTTGCTACTGCAGAGTCAATTAACGGTGTTTATAAATTAAAAACGAATGAGACAGAATGCATGTTAGCAGCACCTGCAGTTGCTAGTGCAGAGCTTTGGCACAGGAGGCTCGGACATATTAATAGATGTGATATGGAAAAAATGAAGAATGGCATTGTGGACGGATTGTCATATCCCACTACCAGTAACATGTTGAAGGAAAAATGTGTGACCTGTTGCGAGGGCAAACAGACAAGACTACCATTTTCACATGTTGGTGAAAGAAGTAATGCAACCTTAGAGATAGTTCATGCTGATCTATGCGGTCCCATGGAAACAAAATCTATAGGTGGTGCGCAATATTTTCTTTTATTTGTGGATGACTTCAGTCGCATGAATTATATTTATTTTTTGAAACACAAAAATCAAGTATATAAGCAATTCAAAGATTTTAAAGCTATGGTGGAGAACCAGCAAAATAGAAAAATTAAAGTTTTGCGTACAGATAATGGTGGTGAATTTTGTAGTGGTGAAATGGAAAAGTATTTGACACAAGAAGGAATAATTCATCAGAAAACCGTTGCATACACACCTGAACAAAATGGTATATGTGAGAGAGCCAATAGAACTATTGTAGAAAAGGCTAGATGCTTGCTTTTTGATGCAAAACTAGAAAAGAAGTTCTGGGCAGAAGCATCTAATACAGCAGTTTACTTGAAAAATAGGTCAGTTACTTCGAGTTTGGATAATATTACTCCTTATGAAGCGTGGTATGGAAAGAAGCCAGATATGAGTCATATTCGCCTTTTCGGCAGTCCAGTAATGATTCATATTCCCAAGGAAAGAAGATTGAAATGGGACAGAAAAGCCGAGCAATATATTCTTATGGGTTTTTCAGAAAACATTAAAGGCTATCGAGTATATGATCCTAGAACAAATAATGTGACTGTCAAAAGGGATATTACAGTGTTGGAAGGAAAAACATATAAAGAATGCAAGGAAAATGATGCTATTTGGATACAAGAAGAACAAGGGATAGAAAACACTCAAGTACCAGTTGCACAAGTTGACACATTACAGACAGATCTAGAGAACAGAGATTCAGTGGGGGAATCTACAGTAAGGGAATCTCTGAATACCTCTAGCTCTCCTTGTTACTCAGATCCTGATAGTGATGCTGGTGATGATACCATGGTCCCATCCAACAATGTGATGGTGAATAAGGGGGGAACTACGACAAATACTCATAGTATGGTAGACATACGCAGTAAGAGAATACGGAAAGCCCCTGAACGTTATGGTTTCAGTAACATGTGTGCCTATGATAATACACCTAAGACAGAGCAGATCGACTTCTCAGAAGCGCTGACTGGACCAGAAGCTGACAGTTGGAAGCTGGCCATGCGTGAGGAGCTGCAGTCATTTGAATATAATGATGCATGGGAGCTAGTTGATGTCCCAAGTGGTGTTTCTATAGTGCAGTGTAAGTGGGTGTTAAACAAAAAGCTAGATGTGAATGACAAAGTGCGTTATCGTGCCAGACTTGTAGCAAAAGGTTTTACACAACGACCAGGTATTGATTATTCTGACATTTTTTCTCCTGTTGTGAAGCATTCTACACTGAGAATGTTGTTTGCCCTCAGTGTACAATGGGAAATGGATATAACACATTTAGATGTAACAACAGCTTTTTTAAATGGTCATTTAAAGGAAGATATTTATATGTCTATACCTGAAGGGTTTGTAAAGGAAAGTAATGGCAAAGTATTGAAACTTAAAAAGGCTGTTTACGGGTTAAAACAATCCTCATTGGTATGGTATGAAAAAGTACGAGATTGTTTATGTAATTTAGGTTTTACAAATAGTAAATATGAACCCTGTTTGTTTACTCAAAATTCTGATAAAGTTAAAGTCATTGTAGCAGTGTATGTTGATGATTTTCTGATTTTTTCAAATTGCACTAGAAAGACAGAGGAATTAAAATCATCATTAGCTTCAGAATTTAAATTAAAAGATCTAGGTTTTGTGAAACGTTATTTGGGTATGAGAATTAATGTTAACAAGGAGTGTAATACTATAACTGTGGACCAAAGTCATTACATAGAACAATTGTTAAATAAATTCAATATGTCTGAATGTAAAACTGTTGATACCCCAATAGAGTGTAAATTGGATATAAAACAATCTGAAAAATGTGCAAAGGATATTCCTTATCAAAAACTAATAGGCAGTCTTATGTATTTGGCTGTGTTAACAAGACCTGACATTGCATATTCTATAAGTTATCTTAGTCAGTTTAATAATTGTTATAATGAAAACCATTACCATTATGCCAAGAGAGTTTTGAAATATTTACAAAAGACTAAAGATTATTGTTTAATTTATAGGAAAGAATATACTGAATTGAAGGGTTTTGTTGATGCAGATTGGGCCAGTGACAGTCTGGACCGGAAGTCTTATACTGGTTACTGTTTTACCATGTGTGGGTCTGTGATCTCATGGCAAAGCAGGAAACAGAAGACAGTCTCCCTCTCTAGTACAGAGGCTGAATATGTGGCACTGTCTGAAGCTGCAAGAGAGGCAGTATACTTGAGTAATTTACTAGGTGAACTTACAGGAAATGTAAATGTAATAACATTGTTTTGTGACAATCAAAGTGCCCTAAAGCTTGCAATTAGTCAGCAGTCACATAATAGAACAAAACATATTGATGTTCGTCATCATTACGTTAGAGATGCTATTAAAAATAAGTTAATTAGAATTCAGTATGTTTCTACTCAGGATATGCCAGCAGACTTGCTAACCAAAGGTTTATCATCTTGTAAACATTATAAATTTGTAAAAATGTTGGGCATTATGTCAAACTGATGTTTCTGGGATTCTTTGTATATTTTGTTAAGTGGGGGTGTTGTAATAATTTACAGATAACAAAATATATTATGTATAACTAGTAACACCTTCTATCTGAAGTAATGTGTAACTGCCTGCATTCAGTTGTCATTTGTTTTTAAAAATAAAATTCAGTCGTTAACCGAAAGTGTCTGCGTCATTATTTAATACCGGTAACCTGCTACGTTGTTCGCAGCTCAGCTCCGGATAGTTAAACCAAGTCTATTTCAATGATTGGCAAACTTATTTGTCAGTGTCATAGGCTATATTTTCATCGCGGCAGGCCTATTGTATTTAAGATTAATCTTCTTAGTTCACAGACGATACATGCAGATAATTGATTTGCGAAATATTATGTAGTAGTTACAATGATTTCTGTAGGCCGTGGGCTGTATGGCCCTCACATCGCGTGGGAAGTAATAGGCCTATGATGAAAATAGCTTTTTTAACTAAGATAAAATCTCTTTTTACTTAAAAAAATCGCGACGTTTTTGTGATGCGAATTTTTGATGATTAAGCATTACCTATTCCCCTACTTCGTAGGTAATTTTTATTTAAACGTACCCCGGACCAGTTATTTTAATTTGAGAATATAAAGAAGTTAAATAAACATTGACTCTAATCTGCATAAAGTGGTTCACAAATACGCACGATGCGACGCTTAGTCAATGAAAGCAATTGCTATCACAATAGTTCTTCATTATCGCGTAGGTAATTTAAAAATAAAATATCTAAAGTATCTACTAGTCTTCCGATAATGTGAGCGCCTCACTGCTAACAGCTGATCATGCGAAAGAACGCGCTCGCGAAATAATAATTGTTGTTTTATTATTGTGATAAAAATAAAACTAATAAGTATACGATGAAAGTTTCTTTGAGAAAGTTGTGTGTAATCATGAGTACAATCACGTGTATAAATATCGTTCACTAATTATCTGTCACCCTATCTCCTCACCAGGTGTCCATCGTGTTCCACTCGGCCGCGACGCTGAAGTTCGACGAGCCGCTGCCGGTGGCCATCGACCAGAACGTGCGCTCCGTGCAGCGACTGCTGGACATCTGTGACCAGTTACCCAACATGCAGGTAACAATATACATATATAATACATAGTAGCTCACTGTATTGGTACAGTACTGAGACTAGATGAGAGGAACTTTGATTCAATTCATCATATCAATAACAAGGGCCTCCTCTGTCCTCTACATAAGTGGGTTTCCCAAAGCCACACAATATATTATAGTTAGTTAGTTACTAATTAAAAGCGAATTTGAAAATGTAAGAAAAGAAAAAAGCTACGTATTTTTATACAATCTTTCAGATGTAGGTACATAAAAAAATTAGGTTCCCCTATATGTGGTATCATGTAATCCTTTTTTCCTTACATGCTTTGAGTCGTAGCGTGTGGACGTCTCTCGGCTGATGATGATGAAGAAGGCTAGACTCCATATCTTAACAATTTAATTTCGAATGTTTCAAATATATATTTTGATATTTTTTTTGTATACTAGTGTCCTTTACTGTAGAGCTTTTTTATATGTTTGATTTACAAATAGATTCATTTGGGATTTAGGTAATTTTTTCCTGGTGAAGTGGGCGAATTTGAAGGTAGAGTAAGTGCTAGCAATATTTTAGGTAACTGCTGACTGTGAAGGTAAACCAGGTGATTTAGAACTTAGCTATGGTAATTAGTAACTAGGAGTTAGACAGCTGGCCGCTTACTGAGACAAGGCCGCGTTTCACACAAACTTTCATTATTTCAATTAAAATCGTTCAAGTTCAAAGCTACCAGGTGCTAGAGACTTCTTAATTATGGAGAAGTAAAACTTGAAACGTCCTGAAAATGAATGTGTGCATTTAATTACTGCACGGTGTGGTGTGGTAGCTAGGCAACCGACTGCCATGCAGCGTGTAGGGTTCGATTCTTGCACGGAGTAACTCTTTGTGTGATCCATAAACTGTTGTTTTATGTCTGGGTGTCAAGGGTATGCGAACTTGTATGTTTATAAGCGCACCCACGACACAGTAGAAAATCTAAAAGTAGGGCAACATAAAAAAAAATTACGTCTATTTTAGAATTTTTGACCAAGCACTCGAAGATCTCGATGTGTTTTCTCAATGCTCAAACCTTCTTGTGAGAAGAGGCCTTTGGTCAGCAGTGGACACTTATAGGCTGTTGATGTGTGTGATCACCAACATAACATTTTTTTTTTATGAAACACGCCGGTAAACGAGCACACGTATCACCTGATGGTAAGCAATCGCCGCCGCCCATGGACACTTGAAACACCAGAGGCGTTACAAGTGCGTTGCCGGCTTTTTGGGGGTTAGGAATTTAAGGGTTGTTGTTCGGGAATCGGGGATTGGGAAGATTGGGAAGGGGGAATTAGGCCTCCGGTAACCTCACTCACACAACGCAAGCTTTGTTTCACGTCGGTTTTCTGCTCGGCCGTGGTATCACTCCGGTCGAGCCGGCCCAGCAGTGCCGAAGCATGGCTCTCCCACACTTAAATATGTTCCTCTCCAGGCCTTCATCCACGTATCGACAGCATACAGCAACGCGGAGCTGGCGGTGGTGGAGGAGCGCGTGTACCCGGCGCCGGTGCCGCTGGCGCAGGCCTGCACCCTCGCCGAGACCCTGCCCGGAGACCTGCTGGGGCAGATCAACACGCAGTCAGTATACCAGGGGCCTTAGTCTGCTATTACAATTGTGTCAGAATGGTCGATCACTGAGCAGTGCGAGAGGGACGGAGCTATACATAGCTATACATAGCTCCGTCTCTCTTGCACTGATCAGTGATCGACCATTCTGCTTATTGCTTATCTTACTCGATGTTTGTGGACTGGAGCTTGTTTGCTACTGAGTAATGTTAAAGTTAAGGCGTCTTTTGGAGAATGAGGTAAATCAGCTGATGGTAAGCAATCAGCGCCCCCCGTGGTATTACGCGTGTGCTATTGGTATTATAGCGATTAGCAAAGGAGTGCATTACCGATCCCTTGGGGATTTGGAGACTGAAGATAGAAGAGTTAGCCTTTCAAAACATTACTCACACGTTGCAATATAATAAATGACACAAGCTTGTAAATGATTTTTTGTTTCTCCAAGTTGTTGTTCTCAAGCATTGCGATAAACCTCTACTCAAGTGTATCGCGCATAACTTCTTCCTATCCCTTTGGGACGAAGGTATACCTCCATGTATGTATGTAGCTATATTAATCGTATTGTCCACAGGTATATCTCCCCGAAGCCCAACACGTACACGTTCACGAAGGCGCTGGCGGAGACGGTGGTGCAGGAGCACGGGAACCGAGGGTACCCCGTCGCCATCTTCAGACCTTCCATCGGTTAGTTCATTGATAATACTTATTTTTTAGATAAATAATAAGAGAACTGTTTCGCTAGTCGAGTGTGAGAGCCTAAACAAAAGGTACAACACTTAATAATCAAATCCAAAATCTATTGGATTTTAAATCATCGTCTGCATGGTTGGCATGGTAGCTGCCGTGGAACGTGTAGCGGTTTTGATTCCCGCACGGAGCAACTCTTTGTGTGATCCACAAATTGTTGTTCCGGGTTTAGGTGTCATGTGTATGTGAACTTGGGCACGATGGCTGGGCAACGTGTAGCGAGTTCGATTCCCACACAGAGCAACTCTTTGTGTGAACCACAAAATGTTGTTTCGGGTCTGGGTGTCATGTGTATGTGAACTTGTATGTTTGTAAACGCACACACGATACAGGAGAAAATCGTGGTGTGGGGTGACGTTTATTGCTCAATTTTTGCTACTTCAGTTTACATGTAACCTGTACCTTTGGGAAAATACGTTTACTTACCTACATGTTATGATGCGCTATTTTGTAATCCTCTAAACTCTCTGAAGTCACAAACTTAACCTAACCTAACCTAAACAACACAAAAAATATTATCAAAAACGTCATTGTATTCTATTCTTCCCCAGTAATCTCATCCCTCCGGCACCCGTTCCCCGGGTGGATCGAGAACCTGAACGGCCCCAGCGGCGTGGTGGTGGCGGCGGGCAAGGGGCTGCTGCACGTGTTCTGCTGCCGGTCCGCCGCGCGCGCAGACATGCTGCCTGTGGACATGGCCATCGACACGCTGCTCTGTGTCGCCTGGGAGACTGCTGTAGACCGGTTAGTAGACAAATGTAATTGGTTTTTGAGTGGAAGTTTGTGGTCAATGTAAAAAATGGAAGACTGCACGGTTGGCGCGGTGGCTGGGTGCCGTGCAACGGGTAGCGGGTTCGATTCCCGTACGAAGCAACTCTTTGTGTGATCCACAAATTGCCGTTTCTGGTCTGGGTGTCATGTGTATGTGAAACTGTGTGTTTCTAAACGCACCCACGACACAGGAGAAAATCCCAGTGGGGGGCAATGATTTTTAAAAAAAAAATTGTGAGTAATCCAAGGCTTTTTGATACAGCTGCGGACTACCTAGCGGGTTTACCGGGGCTCTGGCTCGAAAAGCAGGAGTAGGAACGGAGTGGTGTTTAGTCAGTAAGAGTCTGACACTCCCTCTTGCCTCACCCAAGGCGGGAGAAGTCATTGGATGATTTTCCCTTCTCAAAAAAAAAAGGCTTTTTGATACAGACACAGATCGGAAATATTATTATGTAATCGATCCTTATTCATCCTTAACCCATATTCGGCTAGGTCCTCTCCGATAACATATTTAGGTATAACTGATTACGATCTTCAGCTCTTCATATTTAACAACTACCGCCCAGGTGGTCAATTGGCGTTGAGCCTTACATGAGATGACATATTTTAATTCTCAAAACTACCGAAAAAAAACAAACATACATAACTTCACGCCTATCGCCCATGGGGGTAGCCAGAGACAATGCACCGCCAATTGTTACGACTCTTACATAGACCTCTTTCGCTTCATCAACAGTCATCAGTCATGCATGCTAGTTTGTCGTCGAAAAAAATAGGTGAAAAAAATATTATTACATTCAACAATGTATTTTTTTACCTTTCACATCTTATTTCCGTTAATGTATAAATCATTCTCTATCAATTCCATTTACAAACTTATCAAGCTAATTCAGAAAAGAAAAATAGATAATTCATTCGTAGACACCACCTACTACCTAGTTAACAACACGAGTGACTAACAGCAATTAAAATAAAAGTTAATGTTCAGAGAGACATTTCATTTGGGCAGGAAATTACAACCCAACCATATTTGGTGCCACGACTCTGTAGGTACAGCTTACACTGTCTATTGTCTTGCGGACAGTTTGTGAAGAGTTGAAGGCTGCCATTACAATGATAATTAAAGAAACACCGGAACATTAATTTGATGCTCTAATAAAATATAAAATATAAATATCAATATGGCGCGCGAACTGTGTCGCTTCTTGTATCGACCGCGTTTGTAGGTAGTTCCGTGTCATGTTTCCGCGAGTGAATCATGCGATGGCGGGAATATTTGGTCTGTTTTTTTTTATTATTATTAGAACTTGAGACGGGATATTTACCATGTTTATTTATTTCGGAATAAACATGGTACAATATCAGAAACTCATCGAAATAAATAAACATGGTAAATATCCCGTGTCAAGTTCTAATAATAGTGTTAGTGACCATGTCAGTTTAAAAACTTATGTTTTTTTATTGTAAAACCCGGCTAACTTCGCCATCAATGATGTTCCCTGTTTTCCTGCTTTTCTCTTGAATTTTTTCCTGAATTTTCTTTGCTATAAACCTCACGGAGCCCGAGACCTTTCCAACGAATGCAATACCGTGGAAATCGGTTCGTGCGTTCTGGAGTTATAGCGTCAGGAAGGAAAACCCGACTTATTTTTATATTATAGAAGATTTTAGTGGCTCATTTAGTCGTGTCATGGATGGACCTATCTAAAGTATAATAGAGATGAAGACGGGGTATGAATATTAAAAATTTTGACTTTGACTTTGAATTAGTCATCTACCTTATTATGTAGCTCATGGTCGAAATAGTTCTAAATCATCGATAGATACTGGGTTCGATTCCTTAATAAAAGATGTGTTGCCGACATTTTATCATTAAAAAGGAGTAGATATATTCATCTTTTGGAACTTTAAAGGTCGTTTCGTTTCGGAAATGCTACTATATAATATATAGGAGGTTGACTAATATACTTATATGTAACAAATAAATCAGCTCGATTAGTTAACTATTACCTAACTAGGTGAGTCTGGTATTTGGCACTGAATGCTTTCCGAATTCGGGTGAAGTAGGAAATAATAAGCATTCATGTTTCTTTTTTGGCTTTTCCGAAAAATATCTTAGTAATAGCATGGCGTCAGAAATTGTGCCTGTAATTTTTTTTATGGTGTAAGTCTAAACGAGCCGACGGATCACACGACGATAAACAATCGCTGCCACACATGGACACCCGAAACATTAGGGATGTTAAAAGTGCGTTACCGGCCTTTTTGGGGGTTTGGAACCTCACTAACACAACGAAATACAACGGAAGCGTTGTTTCACACCAATTTTCTGTGAAGCCGTGGTATCACTGTGGTCCAGCAGGCCTGCCACTCGCACACTTAAATACATCTGACTTGCAATAAAACTGATAAAAAATTGATGTAGTTATTTGTTAAGTAACTACTTACTGAATTACCAACATTATAAGTAGGTACCTAAGTACATTTCTGCCTATACCTACTTTTTTTGAGGGGGGAAAATCATCCAATGAGTTCTCTCACCTTGGGCGAGGCGAGAGGGAGTGTCAGACTCTTACTGACTAAATACCACCACGTTCCTACTCCTGCCTTTCAAGCCGAAGCCCCGGTAAACCGCTAGGTAGTCCGCAGCTCCGGATCAAGCATCAGCCCTACTGGGCCTCATCTGTGGTGGTCTGATGGCTCTTTGAAGCCGTGCTTATCATATCCCCTAAGAAACATATCACATTATAAAAAAATGTCGATATATTACAATTTCCAGCCCTGAGTCAGTCCGCGTGTACAACTGCAGCACGTGCGAGAACCCGACGACGTGGCGGCAGTTCGAGGCGGCGCTGCGCCACCACCTGCGCGGACACCCGCTCGACAACGCCTTCTGGTACCCCTGCGGGTTCACCGTCGAGAACAAGTAAGGGAAACATCGACAGTTTTTATGGTATAGGGCGGTAAACGAGCAGACGAATCACCTGGTGGTAGGCATTAACGGTGAGTGTGCTGGGGAATTGTACAATTTGATTGCCCCTTTCATGGAACCACAAGACAATCGGCGAAACACCACCGCATTATGGTAGAGATCCCACCCGCGCGCACGAAGCGCTTCGATTGATTAATTGGTTAGTTCATTGGACTGATTGGTTAGTTCATTGGAGCTGGTCAATCAAAGCGCCTAACACGGTCTTGTTTCGATCTCGTTTTGCGTAAAACAAACTCGTTCTAAGCCCTCTCTAATCTTCTATGAAATATATAAAACTGTGCCCTACGTGCGCATTTCAATACTGTTTTCAATGTCATTTTTATGTAGGCCCTCATCCTCATACACTTTGAAAGTTCACAGCGTGCTAAAATAAATTGTCTTATTACAGATTGACACAGAAGACGCTAGAGGCAGTGCTGCAGACCGCTCCTCTACATGTCGCGGAGTATATCTCAAAGATTCTGGGAATAAAAACTAAGTGAGTTCACGTCTTAAGACAGAATTATAAAATTGTTAGTAATTCTGCGTTGAAAGAAACGAAGACATAAAAGTTGTCACAGTAAAGAATTTCTACCAAAATGGTAGTTTTGCGCAAAGATTGTTAACATTTCAAATTCTGTTTACTATTTCAAATAGTGTTTGAACACTAAAATATTTTCAGTCTAGTTTTTCAAGAGTTTAAATAATGTCTTACTTTCAGATTGAGTCTCATAACAGTGAGTCAACGTCTCGTTGCTATGAACGACGTGTTAAGATTCTTCTCAGTGCGTGAGTGGCACTTTGTGACCGACAATGTGCGCAAACTACACGCCAGGCTGACGCCGCAAGATGCTGCCATCTACAACTTGGATCCACAAACTATCAAGTAAGAAACAATATTTCAGAATCTCAAGTAACATAATTACTCCTGCACGGTTAAAACTCTGCTACTGTCTAAGGGTGTTACCATACCTATCGATCGACATCGGTCGACATTAATCGATTGGTGTGGTAGCTTTAATTGATCGACGGATACCGGTCGACTGCCAATCGTCGTATGCCGGTCGATGGCATCATGACGTGCCATCGATCGATTGCCGGTCGATGGCATCGGTCGACGTAGATTGATTATATTCCAGCCGGAGACTATCAATCGGCATCGACCAATCCATTCCACCATCGACAGATAGTATCTATCGGCTATCGATCGATTGGTGTAGTAGAAACTGTCGATCGACGTCAACTAATCCATTCTACTATCGATCGACGACCGCTCGATTGGTGTGGTAACACCCTAAAGAATTTACAAGATACTAAAAAGATATTAAAATGTAATTTACTTTTGCAGTTGGGATGAACATTACTGCAACTTCGTAAAAGGAGCAAGAAAATATTTATTACAAGAGAAAGACCAAGACATCGATGAGGCGAAGAAACATTTGCGCAGGTAAGTTGTGTTATACAGTCTATTATGTTATACAGACTTACCTCTGTTATCGAGTCGAGTTATGACTGTTTCTGTTATAAATAATGATAAATGTTTAGTCCCATATTACGACATACTCAGGAAGACCTTAGTAGTTTAATACTTATGCATTAACAATCTTGACGCGAAATTAAATAAAGTCGAGTCAATTTACTACCATACTTGAAAAAAATTTCTTCTTTACATGATGTCTTGCCATGATTTTGATAGTGCAGACGCGATCAATGTGTAAATATATTAAACATTGATGTAAATATTCCAGGATGTACTACTTACACCAAGGCGTCCTGTTCTTCGTGGTGACGCTGCTGTGCCGCCTGGCGCTGCAGAACCAGTACCTGCGCGCCTTCATCTACCGCACCTTCAGGATGCTGCTCACTGTCGCCGGCTCAGCTTACATGCGTATACGGCAGAGCTGAGGATTGACTATACTATATATTATTTAGAAACTCGTATCTACACATATGTATGTATAGTAAAATAAGTACAGTTTGAACATTTTGTTGTAATAGATGAAATTCATACATGTTAGAATTAGAAGAAAAAGATCTTGTAATGTTTTTATAATACTTACCGCCATACTCAGAGTCATTTAATGGTTATTTAACCCAGTCCTTAGCAATTGTTTTCGGAACAAAATCGTTAGTAAGGAATAGTTTAAGTAATCATTAAATGTCTCTGAGTGCGACAGTTGGTAACATTGTAATACAACAGCAATAGTAATGTTGCAATGAAAATTGAATGCTAAGTCTGTAATAATAAGGTTAAGATTTTGATACTAGTGAATTATAAATGTGATGAAATCGTAAATATAAGAGAGACAATGTTTAAGTAGTAGTAATATTAATATTGGTTGCTCATTTAATAAGAATTTGCTCAATCGATGATATTAATATTTAGGATTGTGTTGTGATTGTAGTACTTAATAGTTAGTAAGTATTATGTTTTGTAATGTAAATTTTATTAAAGTGTACCGTAAGAACGGGTTTTTTGACCCTATGGGGTAACTTTGACCCAAACTTTTAGACCAATGAAAAACTAATATACGCTTTGTTCTGGATTCCTATTGGTTATGGAATTATAGTATCCCGATTCCGGATTATAGATGAACTTACCGATATACATTTATGGGCTTATTTTGTTCCCAGGACTCTTGGATATATAAATCACTAAAAATAATAGGTACAACAATGGTGCTATCTTATTTTAGTTTTTATTTCGATATGAATAATTGATTGTAAATTATGATAATATTTTAGTACATATTTTCGAATTTTTGAGTACTTAGGTTACATATTTACGGGTAACGGTGTCATAACGAAGTCAAATAATGTATTTTTTAATAATAAATCTTAAGTTTTAGCCAAATAATTGTATTTTACCTACAATAAAGTATTGTATTTTTGTACGATGTTGTTATTATTTATCTTCCTCTATTTACTCTTACTCTGAATAGTTATGACCTTAACCAGACTAGTGATGAGTGAACAAGTAAATAGTGAGTCTGATTTTTAAAATGAATAAATATAAGATATACAATGTAATAAATAAATAGAAGTCTACATCTATTCTATATGAATGTATGGAACAACATAGTACTTCATAGTTAATAAGACGTAATGATTTTGGTAAACGTCAGTATTTTCTCCAGTCAGTCATCACACAAAGATCTATGCTGGAAACAAAACTGCTGATACGATGCGTAATTTATGCATAATTGTACATATGATACCCGGTTAACCTAATGCATTGTGGTTACTTCATAGAGTTGGCTGGAAAGGGGAGCTGCTGACGACAAGTCTAAAGATTTCGTTAAGAGACTATTATTAGAACTTATTACGGGATATTTACCATGTTTATTTAATTTGGCGAGTTTATAGAGTAAATATCCCGTAATAAGTTCTAATAATAGTGTTAGTGACCATGTCAGTTTAAAAACTTATATTTGTTAAAAGAGTATAATTTTGGTAGCTTTATTTTTTATAAAATAGCAACACAGTCACGCCATTGTCAATAAAATGTCAAAAAAGTTGCTGTCAATGTCAAAGTCATTCATAATCTTATCAATCGTAAAAGTTATGTGATTTCGTTTCGTGACGATGGAATGCCGACGTGAATAACAATAAAAATGTTCAATAAAGTGTTACAACGCGCTCTCAAGTTCCGGCTGAAGAAGACTTATCCCACGAATATTTATGATTTATCTCGTGGATCGGCGATAGCGGTGCGGAGACCGTACAGCGACGAAGTGCGTCGTGCGCAGGCCCAGAGCGTCGCTGCGCCGGGGCCGACAATCTTCGACAAGATTATATCGAAGGAGATTAAAGCGGACATTATTTACGAAGATGACTTGTGTTTGGCGTTCAACGATATATCTCCGCAAGCTCCCGTGCACTTCCTCGTGATACCGAAGCGTCGGATCCCGCGGCTGCAGGATGCTGAGCCGAATGATATGGAAGTGAGTATAACCTCTGGCTGTATGGGGTGATTCCTTTGCCTGCAAACATGGCTCGAGTTATGATGTAGGTAAATGGCGGTCACCTCATCCTATGTGTTTATTTATTTTAATTTTGAATGGTGTTAAATTACTTTTCTATTCTCTAAAATATTAAATCGTTGGTTCATTGTAATCAAGCCTCTATTGCTATCAAATAAACATCACTAACATAAAAAAAATCCTCTGAAATAGTCTTAGCAGTAGTCTTTGCTTCTCGTAAAATCTGATTCTTGACTTATCTGCTCAACAAATATTAGTTGTCATACATTTTAAAATAGTTTCAAGTACTACAATTAATTCATGCTTTTCAGAACATCTAATGTACATTAGCTAGCGAGATTGTAGAATGCTAAAATGATCAACATTTTAATTTTGGACAAGACTTGATGAGTAGGTACTCGAGCAATGTCAATAAAATTTATATTCAAGGTTGCTCCTAAGTAGTGTAAGATTAGAAAAAACACAATAATATCTCAGGAGGAATGAATTTATGAAGTTTTAATATACTGTAAAAACAAAGTCTTGCTTGAATTCAAGTAAAATTAAGTAGTTAGTTCATCATTATAAACAGCCTGTGCAGTCCACTGCTGGACTACAGGCCATATTGACATAACTGGGGTTTGCCATAATCTCCACACTTGTCAAGCAGGATAGAGATCACAATTCATTAGGATCAAGTTTGGAGAGCTACTTCTAGGTTATTGTTATTCAATATTTATGTAGGTCCTATTTTTGAGTGGAGAAAAAATCATCCAATGACTTCTCCCCTGTGTGCGACAAGAGGGAGTGTCAGACTCTTAGTGACTAAACATCACCCCATTACTACTCCTGCTCTTCGTGCTGAGGCCCCAGCAAGCAGTCAGGTCTTCCACAGTTCTGTATAGGGCATCAGCTCTACTGAGTCCCATCTGTGGTGGTCTAATGGGGGGGAAGAGCAGGGTGGTGCTAGCTACTGTGATAAAACTATACCTATTTACAATAACAAAGTATTTAATCAGTCAAAAGATAATATGTTTATTAAAAATATTGTTTTTATAAAATTCTTTCAGATCCTAGATAAACATTTAAAAACAATTGTTTTGGTGAAACTTTTGTCAGAAATCATAGGGTATTGACTCCAATGACATCACTGCTTTTATTAACAATACTTTTTTAAGGATATTAGTTATAAATACCTGCAGGTAAATATTTGTGTAATGATGTCATACATTAGGTAAGAAATTTAAAATATGTCCTCATCAATGAGGAAAATATTTAAGCTACATATCTATTGAATGAGTAATACGAGATTACTGGCTACTTCATCGGTTTCCCCCGCCGCTCCTATCGATCGTAGCGTGATGTTTTATAAAGCCTATATCCTTCCTCCATAAATGGACTATCCAACATAAAAAGAGTTATTTAATCCCATCCAGCAGTTTCGGAGATTGGCGCATTCAAACTCTTCAGCTTTATAATATTAAAAAAGTATAGACAATGTATAGGAAACTAGCATATGCCAGCGGTCTCGTAGGATAAAAGGTATGTGTCTAGATCGTAATCTATCCCTGTTCCAAATTTCATCCAGATTCCTTCAGACG
Organism: Spodoptera frugiperda; assembly: GCF_023101765.2. Lineage (NCBI taxonomy): Eukaryota > Metazoa > Arthropoda > Insecta > Lepidoptera > Noctuidae > Spodoptera > Spodoptera frugiperda. The sequence goes on along the minus strand of NC_064232.1, from coordinate 139,207 downwards.
TTTTGAAGCTATTGAGTAACAAACTCATAAACTTTCGCATTTATATTCTTAGTAAGATTCGTCAGTATTTCCGCAAGTATACGTCGTGTAGTGTATCGTCGGCTGTGAGTTTGTCACGTCGTGCGGAATTCCTCAGTTATCAGCGCTAGGTACCTACGTCGCGGGTAGTGCCGCGTTATCAGCGCGCGCCACTCGCGTTACTCACGCTCTCACTCTACTACTGCGGAATATTTGACACGCCACCGAAACATACACGTACATACTTCAATGGTACATATCCGAAACCGGGGCTTCAGGGAACCGCAAGGGTTGCGGTGGGGCTCTGATTCGAAGTAGTTAGGGGTAGGAATGGGCAGGTTTCACAATCCCTCGCGCCTCACTTAGGGAATAATTTGATGACTTTATTCCTCAAAAAAAGTATGACTATGTAGTTATAGGTATAAGTCAGAATTCGCACATAGACTATCGATGAGCAAATCACAGGATGACGTCATAAAATCCTGCATCGCATATATGAAGTTTACATGCGAATAAACATGGATAGACAATCCCAACGAACTACATTTGTTGTATTTTTAGCAGTTTTCAGATTTTTCGGTATAACTATGTGACAATACCCTCTCTTTCTCTTACATGGGACTTATAGCATAAACATGGGGAAGTGTTGTTACATTGTATACTGAACACTCTTTCAAGCATTAAAGTAATGACATTACATTATGTAGTAGTAATTACATTTCCACCAAACTCCCGCTAGCACATACATACATACACACGCTATCACTATCAGTTATCAACAAATTCCAGCGCTGTGTACACACTGATAGCGCGCCGGTTGCTGTACGACTGTGGCTCAATAACATCGCCTGTTCGACTCATTGTTTGGCAATAAAGTAGTACTGCACAAGTAGATTACATGGTTTTTTATATAACTGTCGTGAGACTTACTAAATTAACTATAAGACACGGTTTACTCACGTAGATTTATGGAGCTCTATTAGTTTCGATAAAAGAACCATTTAAACTGTGATGTCCATCGCGGTTTTTTTATGCGATAGGCCAACAAACGAGAACCTGATGGTAAGCAATCGGTACCGTCAATACTAGAGGAGTTACAAGTGCGTTTTCAGTCTTTTGGGAAATGAGGTCTGGCCGTCTGGGCCTCCAGTAACCTCACTCACAAGGCAAGCGTTGTTTCACGTTGTTATTTTGAGAGGCTGTGGTATCTATCACGTACGTCAAGCCGTCCCATTCGTACTGAACACTTAAAAGATCTTGGCCCTTGCCATACCAACCGATACGACCTTTAAATCATTCAAGAAAAGTAGCGTATTCCTTTTTAAAAAAAGCCGGCAACGCACCTGTTGACTCCTCTGGTGTACATGGGCAGCGCTGATCGCTTACCATTAGGTGACTCGTCTGCTCGATTGCCCCTATTGCCCCTATTCCATAAGAAAAACCGGTGAAATGTGAGGATTAAAAGTCCTTGGGGCCTACTCCGGTTTTCGAATCCGAAGTTTCATTTAATCTTTTCAGAATTACTTGAAATAACGTTTTATTTTTAATATCATTTAATTCGTTCATTTTTGTTCACGAAAGTTCACAATGAATAGAATTGTAGTATGCAATCTGCGAAGTTTCAGACGAAACTTCGTTTTTCGTTGAATTAGAGTAGGCATGAGATTGAAGTAGTTTATTGTTCCTAATACCACCCCCCCTGTGTTCCAGCTCCTGGGCCACCTGATGCTGGTGGCTCGTTCCCTGGGGTCTGCGCGGGCGCCGTCGGGGTGGCGGCTTGTCGTCAACAACGGGCGCGACGGCGCGCAGTCCGTCTACCATCTGCACCTGCACGTGCTGGGGGGGCGCCAGATGGGCTGGCCGCCGGGGTAAGGGGTGAGGGGTGGACAGGAAAGAGGGGAAGGGGGATTGGTTGGTAATGTAATGCTGTTTTTAGTATGTGTAGTGTTAAGAAGGATGTTAGATATTAATTGCGATGCGATGATGCGCTTTTTGGTTTTAAAATCTGACAAAATATGAGTAATCAGATGATGAAAGAATTTAAGGAAACATCCTTTTAAATTAGTTTTTTTGATATATCTTTGCAATATAAGAGGTCTCTTCGTCTCGCCATTCAAATTGTTTTTCTAATGGAATACTAAAAATAATGTTGTATTTAGTTAATATATAATATACCTTAACATCTTTGAATTAGTATTGAAATTCCAATGTCACTATCTGTCTCAAGGCTCGATACAATTACTCTGTAGTTGCATCTATTGTCATTACAATTTGAACTTTATCGTCACTGGTTTAAGGTATATTATTTGTTGCAATAATTATAAAAATCGCATTCGCAAATGAAATGTAACCTTATATATAAGTTTATAAGGTTCCTTTTCAAATATATTAGACTAATACTAGTAATTTCTCTTTGTTTGTAAGCAAAAAGATTATTTACTATTTATTTTCAAAAGAGGGTTTTGTTTCTGCGCTCACTAGTTGGCGCTAGTATCGAATTAGAGGCACTATTGTCTATTGAAACCCTCTGCTGTGATTGGTGGGCTTGTCAGCCAATCACAGTTGTTATATTAAGGTAGTACCTATCTAGACTAAGGCTTATTTAGTCTAGTACTAGGTAGTGTTGTGCCTGCCTTATTTCAGATATTTATAAATGTCTTGAAGATATTATTTCAGTGCCTTATTTATCCAGACTGCAGGTATGTATAATGGTCGTGGGTTCGATTCCCAAGTCGGTACCTGAAAGTTCGCAGTCTGGCGTTGTTCCCATAATAAAGCGAAATGTATACATTTCTGCTTAACCCCAATAGGGAATAAAAAGCGTTATATTAATGCCTTACACAGGCATTTTCTATGTCCAAAAACGTAAATATAACATAATTATAAGTTACGATTACTGCCACCCATCCTTTTCCAATCCTCGTGGTGTGTTGCTTAACCTAAGATTGCTAAATCGTGTCATAATGAAGCCATTGTTATCGTTATATGTTATGTTAGTGCAATATACACTTGCCAAATTAGTTTGTAAGTATTATTGCGTGCGCACACGACGCTAGATGGCGCGAGTGTAGATTTTGGTCTATTTTAAATTAATAGTTATTGTATAATGCGTCCCAATGAATATAATTATAATTTGTATAAAATTAAATGGTTCCTTTAAACCAATCAATATTTGAGTACTAACATCAAGTCACCCGTCTTTGTTTAACACATTTTCAACTTTAACGTTTTGTAAATAAAGTCGAAAATGAATTAAAGAAGAGTGTATCTTGATCTGCTGCCATCGGGTCGTGTGTCGCAGCGCTCAGTCTCAAAGTAGCGACGCCACAGTTTGATACCTTCTGCCTGAGCCGACAGGGGGCGGTACTGGGCTCGATTAAAACAAACGCGATACCAAAAATAGTCATTTTTCTTGTTAACTCGGCCCAAAGTTAGAATATCAAGTAGTTTTACTAATGATGACTGATATACTTAGCTCTATAAGTAGTATTTTCCAATTCCGTCTATTCAATAACTTGTAGTTTTAGGTTTAAATTATTATTTTCACTAAATTAGAGCAGCTTTCCTTTAAAAAACGGAGCCAATATCGCGCCCCTGTCAGTTGGAAATTACGCTCAGATCAGTATTCGTTTAAAAAATATAAAAATAATTATACATACAATACTTTCTTCTCTATAAAACAGATCCTTATTTCTTCCTTTAGTCACATTGTCACACGTGACAGCTGTCAAATCTGACGTCTGTCATTCCTGACAGCTGTCACTAGTGTCAATGTAGTGTGTAGTTTAATTGAATTTGTTGAATTACCGCCGTACTCAGAGTCATTCAATGGTTACTTAACCCAGTCCTTAGTAATTGTTTGAGGAATTTAATCGTTACTAAGGAATAGTTTAAGTCAAAGTCAAAATCATTTATTTCAAATAGACCAGGAAGGCACCTTTGAACATCAAAACAAATATAATAATATTAATAACGTCTGTCTGTCGGTCAGTCCTCTAGTTGCTCTATTTGCTCGTTCCAAAGTGTAGATTCCTATGGAGAAGAACGAGCAAGAAACTCCATAGGTTACTCTTTTTCAATCAGATTCACAATACGACTTTAACTATTCCTTAGCAAGGATTTTACTTAAACTTTAAGTAGTCATTAAATGTCTGTGAGTGCGGTAGTTAGTGAATGTTGTTTATTAAATAAATACCTCAATAATGTAATGATCTGAGTAATTCGCGAATCTCGTTGTATTTGTGTTGCAAAACATTTGGTATGTTTCTAGTCAGAACGGTGGCCCGCGGCCGCCGCGCGTCTCAAACTGTGGTAGTACGGGCGGGGACTATGCTATACTAGCCATTTTAGCTATATTTTTGCAGGGATACTATTCTACTAGTATTAAGTATTTGACTACCAATAGAAAACTCTTGAAGACTAATCCTCCGCTAACGTCGGTCACCGGTGACCCCTCAAGTGGCGTTTAAAGTGTTAACTATGCAGTTTGAATTAAATGCTGTCACTCTTCGTAGGTAGCGCCACTGTCGAATAAAGTCTTGTCAGTGTAATTACTGTCAAAAGTAAACTAAAATGATGACTTCAAACTAGTTAGTCTAGTCTGGCGTTAGTACAAGCAATTATAGACAGTATTCCTGCACTTTTAAGAGCTAGAATGGCGTGTGGTGTCCTCGCCAGTCGACGTAGTCAGTCGCTCGGTACATATCTTAGATTTAGTTGTTTTATTTTTGTTTCATTTTTATTTTTATTGATTAATGACTCCCCCGACTTGTATGCTTTGTCTCTGTCGCACTTGTATGTGTCCTGCGTGTGTGAGACAGAGACGGCGATATACTGTGACGTCACTCTCTAGTTGAGTTTGAGTACAAATGTAGTAAGTAGTCGGCTGTAAGGCCCGTGTCATAGACAACACCAAATATTGTCATGTAAGCGTGACGTCACGGTCTATTGCCTAGGAACTTGGTATGATGAACAGGGTATGGAAGGTAATGGTCTATTGAGGGAGTCAGCCAAGGGGGGGATTATAGAGATCCCCTCTATTTGTCCAGCAGTTCATGATGATGTTGACGTTAAATTAGAAAAATAGTCAACTTGTACTTTTCTTTTATTCTGTTCAATGGATTAAAAAGTGTTTAATTTCCATACCCTGTCATCATTCCTACTAATACAAAATCTTTATTGTACCTACTATATTTTATATACACACGGGTATACATAGAGCTATATAGCACCAGTATAAACTGACCGTCGAATGTGTGGAAAGGTTATACAACGCGAGACCATTTTCTTGACGCGGTGGCCAAAATCATTTAAGTCAATTTTGCTCAAAATATTAAAATTTCACAGTATCTACGGTTTTGTGTTATCGGTTGACTGGAATAAGCACTTAAGTCACCGTCACTCCATTCAGTCGCAATAGTCGACTGTACCATAAAACCAAGGAGGCTCAATTCTCCCTTCCCAGTCTTCCCAATCCCCGATTCCCCAACAACCTTTAAATTCCTAACCTCCAAAAGACCGGCAACGCACTTGTAACGCCTCTGGTGTTTCTGGGCGGTGATTGCTTACCATCAGGTGCTACCGGCTTGTACCATAACCAATACTTAAGTCTTAAAATCTTCTGTATAATGTTTGCGTGCAAAGAATTGACTTAAATGCTTTTGGCTTCAGAATCTAGCATTGTAAACTGGTTTTGTATAGCTCCATGTGCAGCCCAGTGTGTACAGTCGGGGGTACATATTATATTATTAAGTATTTTTCTTTATTAATTCGTTGTATGTCGGTTGTGGGTGCGCGCGGCGTCCGTTCCGCCATTTTGTTTGGCAAAAAGCGCGCGAACGCTCGTCGTGTGTCTCAGTGCTGTTTGGAATTTAACTTGATGTTTAAATTCTTTAACCAAAGTTTATTAAATGATTTTTTTTAATGATTATGTTGTGTTTTACTTCGTTACTGCTGTAATAATGTTGTTATGAAATGTTTCGTGTTATCATACATAATGAAACTTGGTTTGATTACAATGTTCTTGTGTCATCGGGGCGCACACAATCACTTTTTAATGGTTACTTAACCCAGTCCTTAGCAATTGTTTTCGGAACAAAATCGTTACTAAGGAATAGTCAAACTTCCTGGTCACAAATATAGGCAATAGAAACACAATCGATTAATGAAAATTCAATTTATTGAAACTTTGAAACAATTTACAAAATGTTTAGTAGCACATGCAAGGGGCGGGGGCCGCGTACATGGGGGGTGGGGGTGGGAGGGCGGCGTACGTCACCGCGGGGGCAGCGCACGGCGCGGGGGCGGGGAGAGCGTACGCCAGGGGCGCAGGGGCAGGGAGAGCTAGAGGAGCTGGGGCGTAACCACAGCCTGGGGGTAGGGCAGCCTCCAGTAGAGGACCAGCGGCGGACAGCACGGAGGTCAGCACCGTGGGCAGAGCAGCGTCCAGCAGGGGGGGGAGGGACGCGGCGATTGAGGCGGAGATAGTGTTGGCGAGGGCCGGCGCCAGGGTGGGCAGTGCGGGCGCCAGCGCGGCGAGTATGGGGGGCACGGCGCACGGGTTGGCGGGGGCTAGCGCGGGGGCGGGGAGGACCAGGGGCGCCGGGGCGGGGGCTGCGGCACACGGGTAGGCGTACTGCGAGTACGCGACCTGCAATGTAAATGTTAATGTTTAGTAATGAACACTTATTTGTACTTGTTCTGGCTTTATAGATCCTTTAGCATAAGCTCCAGATTCAGGATTATCAGAGATCGCTGGTCTACCCTGACAATCTCTGTAATCCTTTAGTCGGGTATATGACACCCGTGGGAAGAGTAGCGGTGGTGACACATGTATTCTACCTTGCCATCATCATATGACAAAGTTTTGATGTATAAAGCAAGTCAATAAAAATTTAAGAATGTTGGAAAAGAATAACATGATTATTGAAAAACAAAAAAAAAGGATTAAAAAGTAAATATAAAACATATTTGTATGTAACTCACCTGCGCCAGAGCAGCGAAGCAGAACAAAGCGACGAAGGAGTTCATTGTAGTATGTTGTATGTCGTGCAAGCAACTTGTTCTGTCGCTGTGTCGCCCGCGCCTATATACGCGCCGCTATCGCGGTGTCGCCACCGCTGTGTTACTGTGGCGACACTCGGTGGCGCTATCTGGCATGTACTTTGTGAAACTTTGTGTGTGCACAGTGTATGGATAGAGGGTAGGCACGTGGTAGAGACATGCTTCAGCTCGACCAGTGTGACGCTACGGTCTCGTAGGAAGCTGGTCTGAACCAACGAGAGCGCTCTGCAGCCGCAAGAGTCAGTATTTTTTATGGTATAAACTGGTAAAGGAGCAGACGGATCACCTGATGGAAAGCAATCGTCGCCGCCCATGGACACTTGAAACACCAGAGGTGTTACAAGTGCGTTGCCGGCCTTTTGGGGGTCAGGAATTTAAGGGTTGTTGGGAAATTTGGGATTAGGAAGGGGGATGTTGCCTTCGGTAACCTCACATTGTTTCACGTTTTTTTTATTCTGTAAGGCCGTGGTATCACTCCGGTCGATCCCAGCCCATTCGTGCCAAAACATGGCTCTCCCACACTTAAAACTTAGTACTCGTATACCACGACCCAACCCTCAGCGCCTCCCGTCCCCTATCTCTGATCCCAAAAAGACCCGCATCGCACTCCTCGAGTGCAATGGTGCAGTTACGGCACGTCTCTAAGCAATTAGCCACTTATATTGTAACTCCTCTAGTGGTGGTGTCAGAAGAAACAGGTATTTAAAAAAAAATATACTTCTGGCGCGGACCAACACACACGACTTTGTCGAGACCATTGCTAAGCCTCCACGTTGGCCATCTGCAGTCTCCACCATTGACGCCACTCGAAGCCACGCGACTTTTTTTTCATAAAATAAAATCATCCAATGACTTCTCTCGCCAGGGCAAAGCGAGAGGGAGTGTCAGACTCTTACTGACTAAAAACCACCCCGTTCCTACTCCTGCTTGTCGAGCCGGAGCCCCGGTAAACCCGCTAGGTAGTCCGCAGCTCCGGATTAAGCATCAGCCCTACTGGGCCCCATCTGTGGTGGTCTGATGGCTCTTTGAGGCGCGCGCGGAACGCAACGCGCCGCACGCACGGGTCTGGTTCTGGTCGGGCGGCGAGCTACCCTTGCTCGCCGTCCGCAGACCCGCACTTACGGTGGCCGGAGATCGTCACGCGATCCCCGACGCCCGGAGTGTCTTTCGCGTCGACTGGGGCGTGAGGAAGTTCGTTCCCTCACGCGTCCCGCCTCCTCCTTAGCTAGCATGACTGCTTCGCAGAAGGAGGAGACGGCATCCCAGTCCCCCTCGCTCCGCACCATGGTCTGAACCAAAGCCGGACGCGAGAGGTCGCCGTCGCCGATCACTTCCCTGAGGGCACGGCGGTGCTCAGCCCACGCAGGGCAGACCGCAACCGTGTGTTCCACCGTGTCCTCCGGGCGGTCTTCGCAGTGATGACACCCGGGCGTTTCCTCCCGCCCAATCAAAAACAGGAACCTACCGAAATTCCCATGTCCGGTAAGCACCTGCGTCAGGCGGTAGGTGAGGACGCCATGGCGCCTCTCTAGCCACTCCTCAAAGAGGGGACTTACCGCTGCAATGACAGCGAGCCCAAGACCACGCGACTGTGAGTGTAATCCAGGGCAGTTACTGTGTAATTGTTTTTGTTTATGGAATAAGCCGGTAAACGAACAGATGTTACAGAAGGATCACCTGATGGTAATCAATCGCCGCCGCCCATGGACACTTGAAACACTAGAGGCGTTACAAGTGCGTTGCCTGCCCCATCCCCAAAAGAGGGTTAGGGATTTAAAGGTTGTGAGGAATCAAGGATTGGGAAGGGGGTGTAGTAATAGATATTTATACTTAGAACTATTCGGGAATCGAACCCGAAACCTTTTGCTCAGCAGTCGCTTGCGAAACAGAAGCAATCGATAAACGAACACCATTTTGGTTGTAAACCAGTACCTACTTTTTGTTATTATTAACTCGGGAATCGAACCCCGTGACATCAATAACATTTCGCCACTATAACATACACCTGTCAGTTCCTCTAGCAACACAACATGTGAAAATGTCACGCAATACTGACACGTTCGCGTGACACTATCTTATACTAGTGCCTGCCCGCGACTTCGCTCGCATGGAATAAGATGCTAGCAGATAATTTAAAAATGTATTGTAGCCTATGTTACTCAGTAAAGGTGTAGCTTTTTAATTTGTGAAAAAAATTGCGACTGCCTCGTTGGCCGAGTGGTTGCAAGTGCGACTGCCGGTCAAGGGGTCTCGGGTTCGATTCCCGGGTCGGGCAAAGTATGGCTGGACTATTTCGGTTTTTCAAAAATTTGTCAGTAGTAGCACGGAGTCTGGAATTGTGTCCAGTATATGGCAATAGTCTCACCACCTATTACATGGAACTTATAACACAAATTGTGCAAAAGTGGGTGTACATTGTATAGTTGCATTACATGCCATAATGTGCACCTCTGCCTACCCCTTCGAGGATTAAAGGCGTGACGATATGTATGTATGTTTTCGAAATAATTTTCGGTTCAATAGTTTTACATTAGAAAACATTACAAACATACATACAAATGTTTCCTGTTTAATATGAGTTAGTATTGTATGTACTATGTTACTATCTGCCACTACGTGACATCTCGCTGTATACGAGTACCTAGTGTTACTGTGTCGGTAGATACTGCTCTAATGTTGCATTATTGCTAATGTCATCGATAGCGACTGCACGGTTGGCGTGGTCGCGGCAACGTGTAGCGGGTTTAATTCCCGCACGGAGCAACTGTTTGTGTGATCCACAAATTGTTGTTTTGGGTCTGGGTGTCATGTGTATGTGAACTTGTATGTTTGTAAACGCACACACGACACAAGAGAAAATCCTAGTATGGGGCAACGTTTTTAAAAAAAAGAGAGGTCTAACCTTTTACCAGTCGAAAATATAATTACACTGTAATAAACTGGCCGGCCTGGAAAATGAACCAGACTTATGACGTCTTACGGTCGAAATTACTTACCAATTTCAATCGAAAATCTGTGAATATGAATAGATTTTTGGTTCTTATATGTAGGACATTGCCATAAGTAATACAAATAATTGTTCGTGTTATGGAATAAAACAATACAATCATTATTTGCTCGTTCTGGGATTACAACTCAAGATTATCTGCGTGGGGGTAGGGGGAAGGGGTAAGGAGGGGGCGGGGTTGGGGTAAAATAAACGAGTGTGTAACGACTTCGTACAAGTTTATTATAATATGTATAATTATGTGCCTCTACTCCGTTAAACATAATATATTATTATTGTACATTAAATATACAACAGATGTGCTCACTGCCTCGGCCGGGCCTCGAACGCGCTACCCCCGCGACACCGCACACTAACCACTGCACACAGTAACGTTTACATCATTTCACTAATCGGGAATCAAACCCTAGACATTGAGAGCAGAGACAGGAGAAACAGAAGTTAGTGATACATAATATTAAATTAGAAAATTAAGAAATCATAAAGTTACAACAATTTTACAAAATATTTTATATAAACACAATGTGAGCGCCCCGTCTTCCGACTGACATTGTAATCGAGCTCAGTATAACATGTTTGAATCGAGACATTACATACACACACACACACACATACATATATCTATACAATGTAACATGTTCCACCAGAATGTTATGTTATGTTAAAACCAAACTCCGAGCTACTACTAAACATAACTTTAATTCGCTTTATCTAACAATCACGGTTTACTCGCGTACATTAATAGAGAAAATCTCTACTAGTTTCGAGTCACACGCTGCTCATGATGAAGAGTCCCTCTGTGACTCGAAACTAGTAGAGCTTTTCTCAATTAATGTACGTGAGTAAACCGTGATTTTTTAGTTAATTTAGTATGTCTCACGATAGTTATTATAAAAATGTGAATTTGTTATCAGCTCTACTAGTTTCGAGTCACACGCTGCTCATGATGAAGAGTCCCTCTGTGACTCGAAACTAGTAGAGCTTTTCTCAATTAATGTACGTTACTCAATTAAACCGTGATTTTTAGTTAATTTAGTATGTCTCACGATAGTTATTATAAAAATGTGAATTTGTTTTAGCTAAGTATTTTGATGTTGATATAATTAGATTATGTTCGGGCGCGGTGTCGGCGGTGTAGCGCCGTCGCGCCATAGAGTCAGACCGAGGCCGGAGCCACGCAGAAACAATGGATTAGTTCACGCGACAATGGGCCTTGTGCGGCGGGCGCAGGGCCTGTATTGGCGCGTCCTACGCGAGGTAGGAGTAGGTGTCGAGCGCGGCGGGCGCCCGCTCCAGGTACTGCTTGTCGATGAGAGCCTCGATGCACTTCTTGATCATGGCCACGGACGGCGCGAACGAGCCGCGCGCCTGCGACACCACCTCCTGGATCAACTCCGTGTGCCGTAGGACCTGCGGGGAGTCAGAGTCAAAGCATTTATTTCAAATAATCCTCAATTAGACACTTTTGCAACGTCAAACTGAACATTTGTTCATCAGTCTGTCCGTCAGTGTAGCTTCGAATGGAGAAGAACGAGCAAGAAACTCCATCGTTACTATTTTATTATACAATGTCATATAATGTATGTGGTCCGCGACAGAATTTATGTGTATAGGTACGAGTCATCAACTAATTGTTTAATGACGCAGGTATTACGACACACTACTTCAATACTATGGAGACCTTTGTACATGACATGATTTTATATAATTGTAGTGTTAATAAATCGTTAATTTCTGCCGGTGTTTACGTTTTCACTGTTCCCTATGTGTGACTTGTTACTACCAATGTGAGATTGGTCTACAAACATTAGTTAATCATTAAAAGACAAACAATTGATTATACATATCAACTAGGTATGTATGAGATTGTATTGCACTTGTCCTGCCGTAGTAGTTACTGCAATATGAACTGTAACTAGTCCGTCGTAAGACTGTGAATCCCCTGCGTGGCAGTGTGTGACTGTACAACGAGTGATATATATTATAGTATATATTACAGTAAGTGAGTGACGTGGTTACCTTCCTTTGCTTCATGATGCGCACGATGGCGGCCTGCAGGTACATCTTGCGGTCGTCGTCGCAGTGCGCGGCGTCCCCCGCGTCGCTGGCGGCCGCCCCCCCGCCCCCCGCGCCGCCCCCCTGCGCCGGCGCACTGGCGCACGTCACGCGCACCTTGGTCCGCTTGCAGCTGAACGCCAGGTTCAGCGACACGCGCGCCTCCGGGGGGATCTCCTCCTCCTCCGTGCCTGCGTACAATATAGCGACTATATAGTACATCTACTGTACACCACTACCGGAGTTATACCACGGCCGAGCAGTACATCCACGTTTTACATCGTGTGAGTGAAGTTACCGGAGGCACAATTACCCCCTTCCCAAACCTTAAATTGCCAACAAGTCTTATATCCATAACCCCCAAAAGGCTGGCAACGCACTTGTAACGCCTCTGGTGTTTCGGGTGTCCATGGGCGGCGGTAATTGCTTACCATCAGGCGATCTGTTTGCTCGTTTACCGGCTTATACCCTTTTTTTTTTTTGAGGGTGGAAAATCATCCAATGACTTCTCTCGCCTTAGGCGAGGCGAGAGAGAGTGTCAGACTCTTACTGACTAAAAACCACCCCGTTCCTACTCCTGCTTTTCGAACCAGAGCCCCGGTAAGCCCGCTAGGTAGTCCGTAGCTATCGGCTTATACTCTAAAAAAAGAAAGGCCCCCGTACCGACATCCCCGCTGGCCAGCAGCAGCCCGGCGTCCAGCAGCGGGCGCAGCTGGCGCCCCCAGGCGTCCCCCTCGAGCTGCAGCGTGTCGCGCAGCTCGCGCGCGTTCCACGAGTCCACGGCGTCGAAGCTGAGCAGCAGCGCGCACTGCGCCGTGCTGGCCGCCACGTGGTACTGGCGCGCCGTGTAGCGCGTGCGCAGCTCGCCGCTGCACAGGTGGTGCAGCCAGGCCAGGCGGCGCCCGCTGAACATGTTGCGGTAGAAGGCCTCGAACTGCCGCGCCGGCCGCTCCAGCTGCGGCGGCGGCGCCAGCGGGGCCATCGCGCCGCCCAGCGGCCACGCGCCCGCCTGCAGGACCTGGAGGGGGGGGTACGTCAAGTAAGCAGGTGTATGTACTATGTAGTGTGTACCTGTATATATATGACATATACCTGGATGAAGAAGCCGGTGCTGGTGGCCAGGTTGTGGTCCCGCAGGTGTATGTACTATGTAGTGTGTACCTGTATATATATGACATATACCTGGATGAAGAAGCCGGTGCTGGTGGCCAGGTTGTGGTCCCGCAGGTGTATGTACTATGTAGTGTGTACCTGTATATATATGACATATACCTGGATGAAGAAGCCGGTGCTGGTGGCCAGGTTGTGGTCCCGCAGGTGCTGCTGGAACTTGGCGTTGAGGTCGGCCGACACCGCCACGTCCGTGAACATGCGGTGCAGCTTGTTCGTGAACTCGTACCCGCACGCTGCCTTCAGTCTGCAATACACCGACACATTAATAGATAGGAATCAAAGTGGTTGCAATATACATATTGTATCATTCATGTTCTGTGACCGTCGACAGCAGGACTACGCGTTATTTCTTTACAATAAAGTGTTTCAGTGGATTTTTTATTTATTTTTTGAGTCGGATCTCTAATTCTCCCGCAGGGGAGACTCATACTAGCCTTTTAATCATTAGCCTGAGAACGAGTGAATCCTTCTAACAAATCTGATCATTTTAAACTATGATTACCAACCCACCAAACCCAGCGTGGAGACTGAGGTAATGAAGAAGTCCACAGTCCAGCAGTTGACTGTCACACGCAATTAATGATGATTATTGCAGTGCTACTGATACTAGTACAATGTCGGATGTAAGTAGTGTAGCTACTGAGTAAGTAAGTACGCACCTGTTGATCATGGCCTCCTCCTGCTCCATGGAGGCGCTGAGCTGGTGGATGAGTCTGCGGGCGAGGGCGCGCGCGTAGTACTTCTGGAACACGTCCTTGTCGTCCACGTACTTGAACACCACGATGGCGGCGGCCAGCTTGTCGTCCACGTCGGCGTCGGCGGCCGCGCGCCGCCGCAGCAGGCAGTCGCAGTACCGCGCCAGCAGCTCGGGCGCCGAGCCCGCAGCCCCGCCGCTGTTCACCACCGCGCTGCATGCCTGCGTACAGCGGGAGCAGTGCTGACTACATGTCGATTGTATTGCATCTAAGCTATACAATCCACCAGAGGCCCCTCTGAGTTAACTACAGAGCGTCCCAACGTAAGCCCCTCATAGGCGCCCCTCTGCAACCCAGCGCCCGACACTTGCCTAGTTTGCCTTAGGGATAATACGGCTCTGTAGTTCACACACATCCGATTCCATCCGTCCACCGCTGGATATATGCCTCTACAATGACACGCCCCTAAGATCGATCTTCAGCTATATGATATATCCAACCATACAATAACACATTTTTAATAAGATTGTACCTTCCCAAAATGGTCGTGTTATAAATGGGTCAAATAAAACCATACATGAAGAGATTAATGAATGGAGGTGATGTGACAAAGGTATAGCAGAATTATATTCAGCGTTCTATTGTCCCTGTTCATCCCAGTGGGAGCCAGGCGTGATGATATGTATGTATGTATGTATGATTAATTATATGTAACGGCTTACTCACGTAACAGTTGGCTGCACAACGGTCGCCGCATCGTCCGACACACAATGTTTATCATGAATATGAGCCCTTACCGTGGCTTGAAACCAGTCGAGTTACCTCGTGTAACAGTTACGTGAGTAAGCCGGTAAGCAAAAAAATTTAACTAATCTAGTTCGTAATCAAATGACAGTTGAAGCGTTTATTGCTATGAATCCACATGCAAGCAGTTTTCAAACATTCAAATAGAATTATAAGTGTGGCGAGTCATGCTTAGGCACTGCTGGGCCGACTCGACCGGAGTGGCCACGGCTGAGCAGAATACCGACGTGGAACAACCCATGTGCGTTACCCCACCCCACTTCTCAATCCCCAAAAACCCTTAAATTTCTAACCCCCAAAAGGTTGGCAGCGCATTTGTAACGCGTCTGGTAATTCGGGTGTTCATGCTGTTCATGGGCGGCGGCAATCGCTTACCATCAGGCGTTTCCATAAAAAAAAATATAGTGTGGTTATTTTTGTCATAATTTTCATACTTAGGTTCAGAGAACGTGTGTACAGTCGGCCAATTTGAACACTGACCCTCTATGATTCATTTGAAATTTGAGTATTTTTTGTCTTTGCCATTACAATTAATCGCGAGAGTTCGGAAAATAAAACAACTTTTCTGCATTAAATTTAATTCCAAAAGTTTGGCCGCAAATTATTATCAATCATCAAATATTGACGACAACGAGTTAAACATTTACTTATCCGACCCCTGTTGATATAGAGAGCTTGTAAACGATTTATTTAGTTGTAGATACTAATTTAATTAATTTAAGTTTAAAAAGCATACATATGTAAGGTATACATATGTTAAATATGTCAGCATATTTTTAATGTTGAAACAGGTTCTGTATACATTAGACTTTACTTTAGGTAATAAGATTTACTTTGTAATCTGGCTGTTTAGTGTTTTTACCAAATATACATTATATTTATTTATTTGTTTACTATCAAGACGGGTCAGTAGTCCAAGTCGTCGATTGTACATACATACATACAAGCGCAAATATATTGTACAGACAAGCCATGCAACAAGCAGGATTAGGCAGTTGTCCCACCGGCAACGATGAACAAGTAACGAGTAGAGCTAGAAACGAGTGAAAACGAGTGAAAACAAAAACAAACAAGTGAAGCGAGCACTCGCCGGCAGTGTGAACAGTCAGCGATCAACTATTTGTATATGCATCTCTTTTGTTTACACGGAAAGTATATCTATTGTACGTTTCTTGAGCGAGAAAATAGCCGATAGTTAGTCGTTCACTCGCCGTTGGTGGGACAACTGCCTTATGTTATTCTTACTGAATACATTCAGAGATGCAAGTATCGGGTAGTTTCCGCTGTCAACAATTTTTTTTTGGATTTTCAAACAATATTTCATTTCCATTTTGTTGTTTTTTTTTCATTTTGGTATTTTCGAGGCTGATATAAAACAAAAATATGACATCTTACTATACTAGGAAACTACCCAGAAATTATTTCTAAAGCCAAGACTATTAGAACTACAAGCAGACATGACACAGCACTACATACACAATGTGATAGGAGTGGGACTTCTAACCCGTTAAGGCTGAGTACTACGTCTAATTTTATCGACAAAGAAAAAATGGGGGGCTGAACCCTTCCCCCTAAAAATTATGGCTATTTTAATATTTTTTTACTTTATGTGATTTCAAAAGTTGTATGCGTCGTAGAAACAAAAAATAAACGACAAACGGTAGCTAATAACCTTGGCTAACTAATTCATTACTTTTTTCATATGTTTGATAATGTTTTGGTGAGAAAAAAAAATCATTTCTGAATTATTTTTACCGAAAAATCGCTATTTTTCAATATTTTCAATTGGGGGTTCAACCCCCCATATTATTTTTTTTGTCGATAAAATTAGATGTAGTGCTCAGCCTTAACGGGTTAGAAGTATCACACTGTATACTATACTAGTGGTGGGGCCGTACCTTGTCGAGCGCGCCCACGAAGGCCTGCGCCCCTCCGAACACCTCGCTGAACAGCTTGCTGTACTTGCCGTGCAGCGTCAGCATCGCGTTCACGAAGTGCGTGTGCGCCTGCCGGGGCGTAGGAAAACAATATTATAACACTAAACATTTTGTCTGGACGCGCTAATCTCCGGAACTACTGGTTCGAATCGCACAACTCTTGTTGTGTTGGATAGTACATTTATCTAGGAAGGCTATAGGGTATAAAACATCACGCTACGATCAATAGGAGCCGAGCAGCGAGTGAAACCGCGCGGGAGTAGCTAGTTGTAATATAGCAGGATACAACTAAGTAGCGGGACAGTATCTATACTACAACCAAGCAGGATAATTATGTCAAATCATTTTCTACCTTATTGTTCTCTAATAAAGTAGAAATTTGAAATTAATCACGTAATAGGGATGATGACGGGGTATGAAAATTAAAAACCTATTTAGTCCGTCAGTTAGGTAAAGAAAAAATATTAAACACGTATTTTTTTTATTTTGTCATATAAGATAACAATACTTAGATAAAACGAATCAAAGTTTAGGAGTGGGAGCAAATACGTCATTTCTACGTATAAAACGCACCTTGAAGTGACGTCACGCGATATTTCAAATCGATATATCTTCGAAAGTACAGTGTAGTCCCTTTAGTACGACTTCGCATATAGCGACCAACCGTTTTTAGCGACGAAAGTTTAGGCATTTGTTTGGTTTTAGTATAAACTTGCATTAATGGACATTCGTTTATTACGACTCCGCTTACAACGACCAACCGCTTTTAACGACCGAATTTCACACATAATTGTCCGGTTACAACGACAAAACGACGAGCGTTGCCGTGTTTACAAATATGTAATTCATAGAAAATAATGAAATAAATGATTAGCTATCTCAACTATCGCCCCGCGCGACGCCTCTGATTGGAAATTGACTGTTTATTTTATGGCAGTACGTATTTGTAGGTAAATCCAAGTGACGCGATAAAACGCGAATAAAACCAGAAATAAACAAAAATTACAGACCATTTGCATTAAATGTAAAGTTGTTAGAATAGATTTACACTTCCATATAAGAAAGCGGTACATTATGTACGTACATAACACATCCTTACATAATTTGAATAATTAATAAATAACTATTTTGATTAAAATTTGATTTTTTTTATCTGCTCATCACCTAAATGGGCATTTAACTGTAATATCTGTTTTTTTTTAAAAAAAACTTTTTCTGTTCGTTTAATACGACTTCCGGTTAGTACGACGTAATGTCACCGGTCCCTTGGTAGTCGTTATAACCGGATTCTACTGTATTTGTTTCCGAGAGAAAATAAAAAAGTACGTGTGTAATGATTTAAAATAATCTACAAGACGGACATTGAAATAAAAATAAGTCGCCTACCGTATTGTTCAAGACATTTTGTATGGTACAAGATAATAATATCATGACATGTATATGTACTACAAGCGAGCATTGTGTAGCGGACATGGTGCATCCGTGCACCTGTGCAGGGATTAACTGAGGGTTTACTATAAAGGTACGCGCACAGGCCCGCATCGTACGCATTCCGTATGACGTCATCGGTACGCATCGCATGTAGGCATTGTCGATGATGCGGTCCGTACGATGCGGATCAGTGGACGCAGTTGTATGAGTTTCTATACAAGACTAACTAAAATCCGTTGCGTGCGATGCGTACGACGCGGGCCTGTGGAAGCGTATCTTTTTAATCCGAGCTAGTGGACTACACCGGGGGTCCTAGACCCGCTGCATCCGTGCTAACATGCATTCTAACATTTATTTGTGTATTGTATCGACAAACGTTACCGCGCTTTATACAACATTGCACTGGGTGAGTTTGGGAAAATGATATAGGTTGACCGGTAATTAGTGAACGATATTTAAACATGTGATTGTACTCATCATTACAAACAACTTTCCCAAAGAAACTTTTTTGTATACTCATTAGTTTTATTTTTATCACAATAATAAAACAATAAAACTTCATTAGCACGCGCGCGTATAGTTCCAAAATATCTACCAAGTTACTAGTCTTCCTATAACTGCTAACAGCTGACTATGCGAGAGAACGCGCCCGAAATTTTGTTGTTTTGTTATTGTGATAAAAATAAAACTAATGAGTATACAAAACATGTTTCTTTGGGAAAGTTGTTTGTAATCATGAGTACAATCACGTGTTTAAATATCGTTCACTAATTACCAGTCACCCTATACATAATATACAAGCTGGTATTTCCGCAAAATATTGGAATAAATTCCGCTGCGTAATGTATTAGAGTAACGTTTGTCGATTAATATACAACAGTGGTGTGTGTCGGCTCAGTGTGTGTGTACAATACGAACAATGTTGGATACACTGACAATAGCTAACGTCAGTAAACTTGTGTTACCATACTTAATGTCTTGCATTCTAACCAATCTATGACTTTATGATAACGGTTCTCAAATTGTTTTGGTGATTAAATATAACATAATTATGAGTAAATAAGTATCATAATATTTTTATTTTCAAATACGTTATAATTCGGCACTAATGGCCGAAATCAATAATTTCAATCCAAAATCGATTGCTGACATAAGTTCTATAGAATTTCTATCAAAAATTCCCATCGCGATGTATTAAAAGCAATTAATTTTGATCGTAACTTAGGGAGCTACATGTTCATTGTTTAAAACTCGTGATTTGGTGGATGATTCGTCATGACATCATATCATCCACGAGACGTTTACGAGACGCTGATAGTTTTAGTTACCGTAAAATGGGGTGGACAGATACAGAAGAGGGGTGAATAAATGTTGGGAAACAGTTCTAACATCTATTCACCCCATTCTTATGTCTATTAACCTTCGAATTCTATTCCCCCTGTTTTACCGTTACATTATACATTCCTGGCCCTACTGAAACCGTCCCCTCTATTACTGAGTCGATATAAAAGTGTGTGTGTGTGCGTGTGTGTGTGTGTGTGTGTGTGTGTGTGTGTGTGTGAGCCGACACGGTGACGCACCTCGGATCCGTTCCCCGTACAGTCGGCCGGCTGCGGACAGAGACAGGCTATAGCGGGGCGTGGTACATACTACGTGTGACGTGGCTCTTGTAGCGGGTGCACGACACACCCACTACTATACTACTGGAGGGGGGGGCGGGGGGAGGGGGTATCACTGGCGTCTTGGAGACATTTAATGGTTACTTAATTCAGCCTTAAGTAATTTTCGGAAGTAAATCGTTACAAAGGAATGATTTAAATAATCAATGTATTACATTAATTTGTCTGTAGACAGTAGGGCGAAGTTTGTGAATGTGAATTTCACATTAATAATAATTTTGAAAAGGGGTTGACTATGACGGATGGGGGGTAGTCTCGTTGTGAGTCCCCGACCGTGGGGGAATGGGGATAGTTGTAGGGGGTTTAGGGATTGCTTGTGAGTATAGCCGCGGAGTAAAGTGAACAGTGAAGTTTGTGGATATGATGCATTGTAAACAGCATAGTGGACTTTATGGAGAGAGCTTCGTGTGAGCTTAATAGTGGTAGCTGACAATACGGTGGGTGGGTGAATGTCAATACAGGCGGAGCGGGGGAGGGTGCGGAGTGACGGAGGGGAGCAACACTCGGAGTGCGTGTCGTACCTCGTCCTTGGAGTGTGTCTGTGCGAGCAGCGCCTGTCCGTCGGCGGCGGCCTGCGCGTGCGCCGCGTCGACGAGGGGGCGCAGCGCCGCGGGGCCCAGCGGGCGCAGCAGCGTGTACATGCGGCGCAGGTCGGCGCGCCGCTCCGTGGAGGCCGGGGGCTCCGCCGCCGCCTCCCGCAGCAGGCCCGGTACAGTCGCGTGTAGCGTGGGGAGGTGCGCCGCCAC
Source organism: Spodoptera frugiperda (assembly GCF_023101765.2). Classification (NCBI taxonomy): domain Eukaryota; kingdom Metazoa; phylum Arthropoda; class Insecta; order Lepidoptera; family Noctuidae; genus Spodoptera; species Spodoptera frugiperda. Next base: position 118,600 of record NC_064232.1, on the reverse strand, counting down.
GGCCGCGCGCTCGTAGCACGCGCGGACTGCCTCCGCCGACGAACTGTCCAGGTAGCGCGCGCCCAGCGCCACCTGCCGGCGAACCAAATGTTAGCATTCAATTATACTTATACCCGGATAATATGTAGGTGGGGGCGGGCTCTTAGTAGTGATGAATCTTTACACGTCTGTCAGAAACGACCGGACCTCTATAACTATACATCAAAATCGGAATCCTAATATCGGTAATACTTGCATCTATTGGGATGAAACGTAAATATAGCAAGGGATGTTTTGTCCAATATGTAATTTCATCGAATGTCTAATAATATGGCACTAGCTAATTCTATGAGGAATAAGACTAGTGTTAACTGTTGAACAAAAATAAAGTAACCCCAATGACGGACGTACCTCCCTCTCGAGTCCTGCGAGTGCGTGCGTGGTGTAGTGCGCGACGTCGCCGGCGGCGAGCAGGTCGGCGGCGAGCTGCGCGTGCGCCGCGGCGGCGGCCGCCAGGTACGGCTCCAGCACCAGCGCCTGGTACAGCGCCAGCGGCGCGCGGACGCGGAACGCGCGCACCTGCACCGTGGACCGGATGGCCTCGCGCAGGGTGGACGCGAACGCGGGGTCCGGGGCCGAGCCACGGGCTGCAGCTAGCCCGCGGACTATGCGGCCTGGGTAGTGAAACATGTGTATTTATTAACTGTATTACACAATGTATTAACTTAGCGAACTGTTTCGACGAGGTAACTCGACTAGTTTCAAACCACGCTGGGGGCTCGTGGTCATGCGCAACATTGTGCTTGAAACTAGTCGAGTTACCTCGTCAAACAGTTACATGAGCACATAATGAGAAACAAATTAATATGTCTCACTGATGATACTGTCATTAATTGATTAAATATTTGGATTCATTTCGATCATAGACATTAGATATAATGGATCGAGTAATTAATGGTCAATCAAACTCAAACGTCACTTAATGATCAAACCCCCCTCAACCATAGTTCTGTCTCTACACATTCTTAGTAAAACGACAGAGATAGCACGATATTGAAGTACAACTTCAAATCTAACTATATTAATAATATAAAGCTGAAGAGTTTGTTTGCTTGAACGCGCTAATCTCCGGAACTACTGGTCCGATTTAAATAATACTTTTTGTGTTGGGTAGTGCATTTATTGAGGAAGGCTATAGGCTATAAAACATCACGCTATGACCAACAGGAGCCAAGCAGAGCGGGTGAAACCGCGCGGAAGTAGCTAGTAGTATTTATATCCAGTGAGTATTAGGTACAAGGTGTACTGACCAGTGAGTGCGGCGGACAGTGGCTTGACCAGTACTCGCTCCCAGATCTCCAGGCCCAGCTCGCCCACCTGCAACCACACATTGTACAGCTGTAGCAGACTCCAATACACATACTCTTACCGTGGGTGTAATATACCCGACTAGGATATCCCACATTTTACAGAGCAATGGCAATCGCTGAAATATCTCATTAGAAATATTCTAATTAGTAAGATTTTCAACTTTACTTGTTTATTGTAAACATAAATGTACTACAGAGTTACAATATGCAAACTAAAGAACAAGCATATGTAGCCAACTGGCTCAATGTTTGATGATTTATGAGCCCCAGTGTGGCTCGAAATTAGTCGAGTATCCTCGAAAAGTTACAAAACTAAGCCATATATTAATTTAGTATATCTACTTATTATAATAATATAATATTTATACAACAACATATAATGTACATATTATGTGAACTGACCTCAAGTTGTCTGGCGTCATGCTCGGGGCACGTGACTGTCGCGGACGAGCCGTAGATGATCTCCGCGTCCGACACCTGCACGCGACATTACACTCTATCAGTGTTACAATACGGAACATAATACCACAGCCAACATATTACAATGTAAGCTCGTTCTTCTCCATAGGAATCTACACTTTGGAACGAGCAAATAGAGCAACTAGAGGACTGACCGACAGACTGATATTTTCGGTTTCCAAAATCGTTACTTCGGTACAATTGCAATATGAGTGACCGAGGTCCACAAGACACTACTAACTGCTTTAGTATTGCGGGTGTAGGCCATTGGCATAGATTGCTTGCCATCAGGTGATCCGTCTGCCCAAATCCCATCAAATCTCCGGAACTACTGATTCGAATTGAATAATTATTTTAGTGTTGTATAGTTGGTATATCTAGGCAGGCTACAGGGTAGGAGTATATGATGAGTTACCTTCTGCCGCTTGACGTGCTGCAGGTTGAGGTAGGAGTAGAGACTGTTGAGGTACGCCACGCCCTGGCTGTACTCGCGCCACGCACTCACGTACCTACACACACATCATGTGTTAGTCCATTGATGGACTCGGAGCGTAATGAGCATCTTCTATATAAGGGGCGTTCAGGTTTATCAGAACATGTCGATGCTCAGTCTCAAAAGATAATAATATCAAAGTATCGAATAATTAAACGTTCAATTAGTAACAGTTACAATGATGGCTAAACAAGACTAGAATTCCCCAACAACCCTTAAATTTCTACCCCCACTTGTAACGCCTCTGGTGTTTCGGGTGTCTATGGGCGGCGGCGATTGCTTACCATCAGGTGAAACGTCAAGAAGTCGTGATACGTCAACAGACATCAGACCTTGTTTGTGTGGATAGAAAATGATATGATAAGAAATGATGATGAATAACTGGAGCGTCAGTCTCTTACTGACTAATAGAACTACATCAGCATCAAGTAACTATAAAGCAATGTAAAGACAACTACTGTTCACTTGTGTACCTGGTGAGCAGGCCGTCGTTATGGTCGTTGTGGTCGAGGGGCGCGGCGCCCCGCACGCGCTGCAGCAGGCCGGCCACGTGCTCCTCGAGGAAGTTGCGCGTCTCGTCGTACAGGCGGTCGGCGAGCGGCTCGGGGTGCGCCACGCACAGCGCGTACACGTCCGAGAACCGCGTGTTCCACACCGACCGCTCCACCGCGCGCAGGCCCACCACGCCCGCCACCTGCAATACATAGCTACAGTACTCTCAACGGATCTTGGCAGCTCTGAACTACGTGCAGAAAGTTGCAGGCTGCGCCATAAGTGTAAAGGGTTAATTGTATTTAGAAACGGTCGATCTCTAGCCTAGATCGCCGCCCCCCGCACCTCGCCTCATGCCACCATTTGGTTCTAAAAAATACTTATTGCGCAGCCTTCTGCACGTTGTTCAGACCTGCCAAGATCCGTTGAGAGTACTGTAATTTGTATAAAATATTGTATCATGAAAGAAAGACTAACTTCTGAAACATTTCAAATGGTTTTAGTAGAACACCGATGTACTAAACTCCAAAACAACATTGGAGTTGTATAAGTTAAACAATCTATGAAAGTGTAATTATTTTTAGATTATTTTCACATTGATAGGTCAGAACTATTTATTTGATATAAACGAGTTATAATTTACAAAGTTTATAAAAATAAGTTTTTTGGACACAGAGCATATTGTCCGGAAATTCCTCTCTGTTGAGCCCTGACCACCGGTAGCTTGGATTTCTCCCGTTACTGGTGGGCTACTGCTTTTCATATTTATAAGTGTTTTCTTTTTTTTTTTAATTAAATATTTAAAAATGTAATTAACAAGTAACATAAATAAATAAATGAATAATAAGTTTACAAAAAAAATCCAATAAGAACTATTTCGTGTGACCCAGGAATTGAACTAAGGGCTTTGATATTGTTTAATATGATATAGTTTATTACGTATGTAGAAGTATTGAAGGTTGTCCGACTAAACTATTGTAATGTATTTGTTTACTTTATTTTGTTTAAATATAGAACACACTGTGACCTCTATGTTCGTTTGGGTATTTCCACCTCTAGGAAGTCATTTACTACATTTTCTTATTGTTGAGATGTATAACAGTGCTATGTTGTAGTGAATTTACTGCATATTCATTAGTTACACAAACACAGACATCAATTCCCTCCAAAAAAGTCAATCTTATTTATTTGTTGTAAGATGTTATAGTTGTCAAGAAACATATTACATGGGACTCATAACATAACTGGTGGAAAATTGTCATCATCAACAACCAGTGAGATTCCACGGCCAAATTATACAACTCCTATACAAAAGAGGGGTTTATTATAATCTCTAAGCACAAGGATCAGATATAAATACATGGCTGTATGAGTGTTTCAATAAATATATGATGATAATTACCGTTTCCTTGAGGTGCGCCCATGTCTCCGTGAAGTCAACGTTGCGGGGCTTGAGAGACATCATCACACTCACCTAACATGAACCTGCAACAACACACTCACTTACTAACACTCACTACACTCACTACACTCAACACATACTCAGTGGCATATTATTGTAAAGATATAACAACAGAGTCCATACAAGTGTAATGTACAAACAACTTCACTGACGGACACACTGATGTAAAATAAGTTTTGATGTTTCAAAAGTGTTGAAATATAGTATAATACAAATAAATACTTTGTCTTTGTTTGCAATACTACAGCGGAACACAATGTTTCTGAACTTCCTAAAGTTTTTGCCAAAACTTTCTAGAATGCTATTTATAACAATATGACTTGCAATTTCCTTTCTTGCTCACAAAGGCTTATTCCAGCTTTCTTTGCTAAACTCTATGTAATGCCAATCCAGCCCACATACATACTGATATTGGGCAAATTTCGTATAAAGGGTAGTTTATAAAAGCCTGTGTACCAATTTACAATAACAACAGTCCATCGCAACAGAGAATCAACAACAATGCACTGATATTAATGCACAATAGTGTGTAACACTGTAGTCAGGTGTATTCGCACATATCCCGCCTCCATGGTGTCATGGGACATACACCTGATGTACAGTGGCATCATCTACACAGTCTTTAGGAGGTTCATAGATGTACCAGTCCAGTACAAAGTCATCTGTGCAGTGTTTTCTTATTGGAACAGTTCATACAACTCACTGTCAGTGTCTGCTGTCATCACAACACGAGTACACAGACGGAACTATTGCGTCCACTAATTATTTACAAATTGCATTTTAATGTGTGTCAGTGTAGCGCCGCTATATGGGTCACTGGACGCGCGGAGAACGCAAGTCATCGCGCCCATTGTTCGCGCGACCCACGGCGAGGCTGAGGGTGCAAGGCGACGACCTTGCCCGGCCACCAGCCCGCGGCCAGCGCTGCGTGACACCCATACGGCAGGCTGGCAGAAACAACGCAATAACCGCGCAGTCGGCGCCCGCACAAACTTGGCACGATGTCAACTTCGCACCGACAGGCCGACCGCTGGCCGCCACAACACACTAGCCAGAAATTACTCAGCAGGATTGGCACTAAACAAAAATAATATAGCAACGATGCAATGACAGCACACACCAATACACGGAACTGCACACTGTCTGCGCGAGCACGTCGCCTTACCTCGACCGTAGCGGGCAGCCCAATATCACACACGATAATTCGCAAGACAACCGTCGAACTTTCAGCTTATTTTAACAATAAAAATAATCATAATCAAATAAAAGTGGGTCCGCAGCTCTGTATCACTTTAATTTGACGTTTCTCTCCAATGTTGCCAGTTGCTAGCCCAGATAAATAAAATGTGCGAAACAACGCTCCGTTTCTCCACTTCTAAACATTCTGGGATTTATTGTACAAAAATAATTAAATTTTCTTTGAGTATGATACAAATAAAATTGATAAATCAAATAAATAAATAAAATTTATAAAAGTAAGTTTTGATAAAAAAAATCGAGTTCGCAAGCATGGCCTCCTACGAAGTGCAAATCGACACCAGCAATTTATACTACGCTAACTCGAAATTTGGAAAAAACTTTTTTATGCCAAGTTGCTTAAAATGTATGTTTACATACGTCATAAAAAAATTGAGAAGAAATATGCAAAAATAAGAAAGTTACAAATCTTATAAAACGCTAAGTAAAGGTACTTTTTGAAATCACTCGATTTATATTACGCCAACTATTATTAGCGGAGTGTGCGCGGGCATCACTTTGGTCAAAGTCCGCGCAACACTGCACTAACTCATAGTTAGCGTAGTTTAGTGCGTTCGTGTGTATACCATTTCGTTTGTAAAATGAACGACTTAGCGACTTTTACATAGTAAATACTTATGTGTTAACGTATTAATTAGTTTATTAATGGTACGTTGACTATTCTTTTTGTAAGTAAGTACATGTTCTTTATAAAATATTGAAATATGCATCAGATGATTGATCATGCACTACGACGTCCCGTACTACACTACGCTAACATAAGTTAGACGTGTATAAGATGTAATTTTTTTTGATGAATTACGTTTATATACGGCTAACTTGCGCTAAATCAAAAAATAGAAATAATTAAGGAAATATAAATATGAGATATTACAATGAATAAATTAAATATTAAGCATACCAAATTTCAAAACAGTATCTTAATTAATGTAAAAGTTATCACGTTTTTCCCTTTAAACGCCTCTACTGTAAAGTACGCTTTTTGAGTTAGCGCAGTATAAATTGCTGGTGTCGAAATGGCGAATTCCTTCGTTACATCAATGCCAATAAACCAATAAGAACTGTTTTATTTCATCACATCTCTCCAACAAACGTGTCGCTCTTTATTACGAACCTACCAAAAACCTTTCTCCTTATACCGACCGAGGTTCATTTTTCAATTTCTACCTTCTTATTTAGATACTCACTGATCGTTACATAACATTTACAAATATTCAGATTATTAATGGCGGTAATTACTGAAACCAAGCGACTGTTCAGGTCCTCGCAGACATTATCAGTTTCACTAGAACTAGAGGTCACTGCATAATGTTATGTGTAAATAAAACGACCCTCGTCTTACAATACAGTATTTATTGAATCCCATTATCTTACATAAGTACATTACATTAGAACATTATTTACAAACTCACATTAACATATTTACCTACTTACTTAGTTACCGAGTTGGTGAGTCTCACTCACGGTCTAATAATTATCTTCATAATTAAATCAAATATTAGTTGGTAGGTAGCTTACTCAGTGTGACCAATCATCAACATATTTTTATAATATTAAACGGCAAGGATCAGCCGTGATACAAGGTGATGGTAACTAGACTGAATGCTTATTTTGAGTCTAATTGATCTGATGGTAAGCAATCAGTACCGCACATGGACACCAACACTAGTGGTACCACAAGTACTTAGCTGGATTTTAGTCAAATATGTTGATGAAAGTCCACTACTACACGTATTGTATTTAGTTTGGTCTCCGCAGGCCGCGGTGTCGTCAGTGCGGCGCGGCGAGCCCGGCGAGTGCGGGCGCGCTCCGGAACAGGAACCGCGGCAGCAGCAGCGTGAGGAACCGGTACACCAGCACCGACAGCACCAGCAGCACGAACTGGTGCACGCGCCGCAGTCTGGAACAACACAGTCAGCATCAACAGCAGAATATAAGTGCCAACTGCTCGGCAAAGGCCTCTTCTCACACGGAGAAGGTCAATCCATATCACCACGCCTGGTGAAGGCGGAGTGGCAGCAGACTAAGGTCTGCAATCAAGACTACCCAGTAAGAGGGTTTCGGGCTCAATTCCGAAGTGTGTATTAAATTGGGCAGTACCTAGAGGTACAAGAAAATTAACTCGAGAGGCAGCGATGTCTTACTTGGGTGATCCGTAAACAAATGGCTAGGATTACGATTACTGACCTCTCGACGAACCTCCTGGCGCGCGGGATGTTGTCGTCCTTCTCCTTGAGCAGGAACTTGCGCGTGCCCTTCACGAAGTCGCGCACGTGCTCGTCCCAGCTGGGGACATAAAATATACACAGTCTAAATTGGGTATTGGGTAGAAAGCAGCACTCTCCCTCGGGGAGCCCTAGGTTCACTACTTAAACTGACAAACTTGGAAATGGTAATCTAAAAGTTACACGCCTTATGGATGCCACTATCCCTAAAATTAACTGTCTGGCCTTCCCCAATGACTTTTAGATCAATCGATCATGGCGTCTATTCGAAAACCTTTTGCCCCATCGGCCGTATGGCTCAGCTGGATTTTTTTCTTCTTTTTGAGAAGTTTTTTTATTCATATGATGATGTAGATGTAGTGTGTTGTACTCACTCGACGGAGCAGACGTCGAGGTTGTAGATGTCTCTGTCGGCGCGCGTGAGGCGGCGCCGCAGCGCGTGCACGTTGCGCGTGCTGAAGTACCACTCGCGCGTCGCGAAGAACGCCAGCACGCGGTTCATCGCCTGCAGCCGCTCGCTCACCGTCACCAGGCTCAGTCTGCCGGGGAAACACTTTGTACAGAGGGGCTACTAGATGGCATTAGTATAGACCTCGATTAGACGGCGATTCATCTAATAAAGCGTTAACTAGTGTCATACAATTTTGGTAGCTACAGCGATTGGACAAACGGAGTTCTTACCAGATTAGCGACATCTTAACGAGTGTAGCTCACCAGCTTTACCATAATGTGAGCTCTTTTTTTTGTGGGACAAGCCCGCCACAACCTCCCATACCGCCACACCTGTGCACCAGGATCTACACTACAACCATGCAAACACCGGAACACTGAAGTCCAAAGTCCCAGGGACATGAATGACTGTCTTGGATCCCGCAACGAAATAAATCAGAAGATGTTATTAGAGGGCAAGAAAAAGAAATAAAGTGAGTATATAAAGCAACTCCACAATTATTAAGTTACTAAGTGTAAACTGTTGTATCGATATATACTACACTGTAAGTGGGCGCTACTCACTGCAGTTTGACCCCGCAGAGCCGCGCGAGGTAGTCGGCCACGTGCAGCGGGACGGTCTGCAGCACCAGCTCCAGGGTCTTGTACACGTACCTGTGGGACATAGGATATATTGTCAGGACATTGTTATAATCATTAGCAGTGGGTAGCTATACAACCTACATAGCTCCGTCCCTCCCGACAATGGTCCAAGGCCCCAGTTATAATAAATGTTACAGACAGACAGAAGGACAGTCGGTGGGTACCTGTTCTTGATGCCGAAGGTGAAGGGGTAGTACATGAGGTGGTCGAAGGGGTGCGCGCGCACGTTGCGCACGACGCGGTCGCGGAACGCGCGCCACGTGATCGGGTTCTGCTGCGAGCACGAGTTGTACACGCGCACCTCCCCGCTCCTGCACCATACGACAATACTATTATATGCACTATACAGTATTATGTAGGAACAAATTACATCAGCAGGACCACACATATGTCATATAAGCAATGTATGAACACCGGGAATTACAAATGCGAGTCAGACTCCTATGAGACTGAAGTCGATGGAGATCACTTTGGGGAGGTCAAACCCAACAATGTTGACAAATTACTCTCCTACGTATAACACACAGACACTGCCGAACCCAAACAACACACATACAGCACTTGGCGGCAACTGTCCCAGACACTGCTTACAAGAGTAAGTCAAGAATTATTATAACAGAATGTACGTACTTGTCGGTGGCGATCTCCCAGGCCACGGCCAGCATGGTGTCGATGGTGATGTCGACGGGGATGAGGTCGGCGCGCGCCGCCAGGTCCAGGTTGAAGGCGTGCACCAGCCCCTTGCCGCAGCCCACCACCACGCCGCTGGGGCCCGCCAGGTTCTCGATCCACCCGGGGAACGGGTGCCGGTGGGATGATACCACTGCACATATACCATATTCATTGCTGGACTATAAGACTCCTCTACTTTGGATGACTTCCATATTTGAAATCCCTACTTAAAGGGTCCAAGTCAACTCAGAGAGCACTACATTGCCGGTAATTCTCGTCAAATAAATGTAGGTACAACTTAGTCCCCTGGGATACTGCCCAGGACAGGAGAAATCTCGTCATAACTAGAACGTACTTACGTACATAGCTTAAACTTCATAGCCTTCATCCTATTGACCGTGGAGAAAACCAACAGAGCGCTATCCATTACGATCATATTTCCAATCTCAGAATTATCATTATTACATGGATCTCCCACAATTGAAACTCCCAGGTAATTACATTTTGTTCTATATCGGCCCCCTGTCTGTAGGTACAACAAGCTGGTAGTGGGTGTGACGTACCTATGGAAGGCCGGACGATGGCGGTGGCGTAGTGCTTGCGCGGGCGCTGCGCGATGGTCGCCTCGGCCACCGCCTTCGAGAACACGTACGTGTTCGGCTTGGGCGCGATGTACCTGCGGACGAGACCTACGTCACTATATGAGATACAAAATAACAGTTAGATAACAGTTAACACATCGGTTGAACGAGGCATTTGAAATTGTAATAAGATACAGTTTCAGTAGAACTTTCACTTTCCATTTGATCCCGAATGGAAACCGAAAGCCAATTGTACCGACAACAAACTATAAATAACTTGTGCACAATAATGAGAAGTATGCCAGAAAAATGGAACGCCTATATCCAGCAGTGGGTGAACATAAGTAGACATGATGATGATGATGATCATGAAGGACAGGACGACACAAGTGCAGTGGGTGCGTGGTACCTGGCGGTGAGGTCGTCGAGCAGCGAGGGCGGCAGCGCGTCCAGCATGGCGCGCAGGCCGGCCAGCTGCGCGGGCGCCTCGTACACGCGCTCCTCGATGTGGCGCCGCTCCGCGTTGCTGTACGCCGTCGACACGTGCACCAGCGCCTAAAGCACACACACTGCATTACTTTACATGCACGGCTACTTGAACCGTTCGAAGGCATTCCTCGAATGGTTCAAGTTGTACTGTACAAAGTAGTTGTAGTTCGTACTAAGTGTCTACTGGTTTCAAGATACACCGGGCCCAATCCTTTCCTCTCCCCGTCCCCAATTCCTGAATCCAAATGCTCAAAAGGCAACGCACTTAGTATCTTCTCTGGTGTTGCAGGTGTCTACAGGCAGCGCCAGTTACTTGTCCTGCTCGTTGCTGACCTGTCCTATAACTGTAAGGTGACTATACTCCACTGACCTCGAGTTTGGGCAGCTGGTCGCAGAGGTCCATGAGCGCCACCACGGAGGTGACGTTCTGGTGCAGCGCCGTCTCCAGGCTCTCCCAGAACTTCACCGTGGCCGCGCTGTGGAACACCACCGACACCTGCGACACACAGACAGCAGCAACCTTTGATTAATGTAATTGCTGCATAGACATAACTGCGGACAGTTAGTTTAGCATAGATAGTGAGTCACTACTCGGGCGCACACGTCAATGAATAGGCATGTTTCCTACTAGTCTAATTCAATACTTTTTTCGAAACGACAAAAATGATATTTTCTATGAACTTTGTATGAAATACACTATTATGACGTCATACATTTTTGACGTCAAATAGCAGACTAACTTCTAGAAATTATCGAAAATGAAGTACGGTAGTTCAAATGTATGAGATTATGATTATTTTCGAATATTTTATTGTATTGAAAAGTTGTAATAATTTATTTTTGACCGAGTCATCATCCCTATTGTATATTACAAGTACTAATTGTATTATATATAATGTACTATTTATCATCACATAATCTGCGAAATACGTAATCATAAGATACAGCTTACCTCCCTGAGCTGCTGCAGCGCGGCGTCGTCCAGCCCGAGGCGCGGCTGCGCGACGTCCCCGCACACCACGCGCAGCTTGTCCAGCTGGCCCGGGCACTGCGCGCGGACATTGTCGAACGCCTGCCACAACATTACATAGTTCCGGAGTCAACTCACAGATGGCGACACATATCGGACCATAATTTATAAAGTGCGAGCCCTTTGACAAAAATGGGTCGGCTCGAGTGGAGTTAACATGGTATTATAAGAAATTGACGTAAAACAACCGTATCGTTGTGTAAGTGACATAACCGGAGGTCCAATCTTCCCCATCCGTCCCAATTTCCAAATCCTCAAAGGGTCAGCAATGCATTTCTATCTCCCCCAGTGTTGCAGGTGTGCGATTGCTTAGTCCCCCTAGGAAAGCGAGCCGGATCATCTGATAGTTCCCCCTGATTCTCTATTATTGTAGAAACATATGCCATGATCGTACCTGCGACTGCTTGAGCTGGTTGAGCCGCACCCGCGGCGGCTGTCCGCGCTTGTCCCGCAGCAACAGATGCACCTCCCCCACCTCAGGGCATGTATACAGCAGGCGCTCGATCAGTACCTGCAGGCGTACATTGATACATGTGGCATACTACGTAGCTTTCAAAGGATTTGCGAAAAAGAATTCACCTAAGTATGTTATAATCTAAAACAAAACTATATTTTTTATTTCTAACGGCCAGAATAAATACAACACAGGATCAATTCACGTTCCTGAAAGAAATTCTATCCATTGACCAATAGCAATCCAAAGACTTTGGTTAGCAAGGCCACAGAATACTACAAGGCTATGAGTGACTGCTACGCTGCGTAGCTCTCGTAGCCAGTTCGTAGCGGTTTCGTAGCAGCTTGTAATGTGACGTAGACATCGTAGTAGAACAATGAAGGGATAGCTTATATAAATTTACCCATTATAGTAGTTGCTATAATTATATGTAATATTAGATAGTGCAAGTAATGTAGTGGTTACCTTCCCGAGGAAGCCGGTGCCCCCCGTGATGAGCACGGCGCGGCCCGCGTAGAACCCGGGCAGCAGCGGCCCCTCGCCCGGCTCTGGCGCCGACATACTGCCTGTGTGCGAGCCCTGCAACATACATACACTGGTACATGGAGCATCAAAACACACAGTTCGACCATAGGTGTCCTCTACAAGTGAGACATAATAACATCATTAACTGCCTCACACTAGGATTTACTCCTGTGTCGTGGGTGCAAACATACAATTTTACATGCACATGACACTCAGACCCGAAACCACTACCTATTTGTGGATCACACAGAGTGTCCCGTGCGGGAATCGAACCTGCTACACGTTACGCGACGGCTAGTTGCCAAGCCACCGCGTAAACCGTGCAGTCGAAATTAGAATTGTATTTCAACAATTTCTGAATAAAGATTATAGTTTCCTTAGGTATAATGTCTGCAAGCTCGACCTCTGACTCCGTGCAACACATTCCAATAACACTTTGTTATTGTATTACATTAGTTGTGTATGATTGATTCATAATTATTTAATGAATATGTAACGAAGACATTAGTTACAGGTGACAGTAGGTACTACTGGTAGTAACGACAATACGACAATGTCATTCTAATATAATTCCATTACGATGACCATTGACTGATCAATGATCAACAATATGAATTAACATATTACGTAACTATCAGCATTATGACATGGGATAGTTACGAATGACACAGTAAAATGTCAGTACTCTGAGAACCAGTGCACATGCTCACACTGCTATACCCCAAACAAGTTACGTATTAATGGATCACACAGTTTCCCCGTGCAAAAAAATCGTAACCGCTACACGTTTCGCGATGGCCGATTACCACCACCGCGTAAACCGTGCAGTCGAAGTTAGAATTGGCATTCAACAATGTCTGAATAAAGGATTATTGTTTCCTTATAATGTCTGCAAGCCCGACCTCTGACTCCCTGCAACACATTCCAATAACACATTGTTATTGTATTACGGTTGTTAACTGTGATTAATTGATAAATCGCTGAATAATTAAATCAATTCGCAATTAGTTATTTTTAATGAATATGTATTATTGCAGGTGACAGCAGGTACCTACTACCGGCAGGTCACAGAGCTGATATAATATTACAACATGTTTACCTACTATGACACTATAATATGTATTGTAATATACATTATACAAATTATGTAATTACGAGTTATTACGACCAGTAAATGTCGCAGTCTTTTTTGAGAGGGGTGAAAGTCATCCAGTGACTTCTCCCGCCGTTGGCGAGGCGAGAGGGTAGTGTCAGACTCTTACTGACTTAGCACCACTCACAATCTACTCCTGCCTTTCGAATCCGGAGCCCCGGTAACCCGCTAGGTAGTCCGTAGCTTCGGAAATGTCTGAGTCTAGTAAACATGCTAGCTGACCACTGCTATTCCTGCCTAATGAGGTGATTATGATACTTATTACAATGTTTCCTATTATTTTAAACAAAAAATTAAGCGCAAAATCTTCCAAGTCCCCGTCAACGTTGGTTTTATCATAATAGTCCTGGTCGCCAAAGGGCGAGAATAGTAAGTTATGTATCACCTTGTGTATGTACCTCTACCTACCTACTTACGTATGTATATTTTGCATAACTGTAATAACATCGCTGAATATTGCGAAGGTCGCACGTATTTATACATGTATAGTGCCATTACTAGTAATGATATAACGATACTAAGTACCAAGAAGCAAGGACACTTCAGTAGTAAATACGAAAGCGAAAGTTACGAGTATCGCATGTACTCTACACGAGGGCACACACGTGCTCGCAACTCGGGGCTGAAACTCTGAACTACAGCGGGCAACAATCTACTGTTGGACTACGGGCCTCCTCTACATGAGCGGTAGGTAGTCCAGTCTACACGTTTACCTAGCCAAGCGTGGACTTTATGATGACAAGAATCTACATTCATCCGAAACGCAGTTTTAGATTAAGATTGGTTTTTGTTTCCCGGCCAGAAGGGACTATACCTAATCTACCGAGCAAATGTGTTATTCAGATGAACGGGTAACAAGGGCGCTTAATGTTGAAACCAATCTCAATTTCAATACACGGAACCTAACCTCGCATCCCTCAGAATCCATACAACCCCAATCGTAGCGTGTTTCACCTGCTAGTTTACAATATTATTACAAGTATGCTAATAGGGTAGGCTACTGTAGCGACCCGGACTGTGGACTACCTAGCGGGTTACCGATACCGGGGGACACCCGGCTCGAAGAGCAGACTAGGAACGGGTTGAGGAAGAGTTTGTGCTCTTACTGACTAAACAGTTCCTCTGACACTTTCACTGACGTATCCTCTCGCCACACGCAGACTGGGAGAAGTCATTGGAGGATAATATTTCCCCCGCAAAAAAAGTCGGTTCAATGTCGCCGCCAAATATACACATTATGTAAAGCCGGTGTCAAGGCCGCATGTTGCATTCATCGCTACACGGAATTCCTCAACCACACCCCGTCGGAGAGGACACCATATTGATCGCAGCTTGATGTTTTAGAGTCTTTCTAGGTAAATGTACTATCTAACACAAAAAGTATTATTCAAATCGGAGCAGTAGTTCCGCGGAGGTTAACGCGTTCAAACAAACTCTTCAGCTTTATATTATTATTCCAAGTTATTATAAATATCACATAGGAGTAGAGCAGCAGTACCCCTGTGTAATATAACACCATTTATTAACCAGTTACATCACGATTCCCGCGGGTCCAGTTTCTAAAATGTTCCTGAAACTGCGCCCGGGATCGTTTACTCAGCATTCCCACTTGTCAATAGATCACAAAACAACGTCACGCCTTTTATGTCCCAAGGGGTAGGCAGAGGTGTACATTACGGCACGTACACCGTAATAAAAGTGGGTGCACATTGTATAATACAATGTACACCCACTTTTCACCATTTGTGTTATAAGTCCCATGTAATAGGGGGTGAGCCTATTGTCATATACTGGACACAATTCCAGACTCCGTGCTACTACTGAGAAATTTACTTTGCCCGATCCGGGAATGGAACCCGAGATCCCTTGGAAGAGAGACCAACGAGGCCCGTGTTGTAGATAAATAGATTATGATACAATTATCACTTACCTTAGTTCTTGCAAACGTTACAACAAGCTCCCGGCGGTAGTCCGACACGCAGTACACAGCTTGTATCGATGTAGACGACTGACTGACTGACTGACACGGATGGTTCACTCTTGTACAGCAGTAGTATGTGACAGTCCACGTAGTATATGCGTGTACGTACAGTGGAGCAGGGTGCGGCAGTGAGGGGCGGCGGCCGGCGGCGGCGCGTTATATCGCCGTATGCTAATGTATGTATACTTATAATGTACTGTCGCCTCGCCCGCCGACACCGCGCGGTATATGTGCGAGATCGCAGTGTCTGTGTACGAAGTATAGTAAGGAGTGTTGGAGGCTCTATATTGCTTTAACCTAATGTAAATGTGAACTAACGGAGACACAATGTAGCTATTGTCTCATATACATAAAAATATAATACCGGCATACAAAGGTTAAGGGACTAAATCTGCACTAAAGATCGGCAAATAGCTTCACTAGCGGACTGACCAAAATACTGACACTTTTTATTTGACGTTGCCCTCTTGGTGTAATGATTTGACTTTAATAATAATAATACGCTTGTATTTTAGACCTTCAAAAAGATACAGTCCATAGTTGAAAGTTTACAAGCGTTTGTGAGCGCTTGCATAATATTTCTGTCTGCAAATATTTGCAGTAAAGTTAATTGTTTGTCCTCAAACGGATGGCGTTAGTAGTTACTAGTACAATAATATTATATTAAAGAAACAATATTGTTCATCTTCATTTTTTGACATTGTTTAGTTTTGCGCACACATTTTAAATAGGTAGAGAGCACTTGTCATAGACTCATGATAGATGTGGTGTGGTGATGCGGTGGTTGTGTTCCTGGGCGGGGACATAAAGTAAACGAGTGCGTACAGTATAACAAGATATTTATTTGAACAATTAAATAATACGATACTTGATGTTGCTACTATTTACACATTACTTCGTTACGTCGCGCGCTCGACCTGCGCACGTCGCGGAGCCGGGCACCTGGGACCTGGGAACAACGATACACATTAATATTTGAAAATACTAACACACTGAAACACTAGTCACAAAAATCATTGAATCTTACTGGTAACATATTGCCCAGCTATTGCTTCAAATTAGGGGTGGACCCAATATTGTGCCCTGAGGAACACCAAAACAATTCCAAGGAACGTCTAGTTAGATATAGTCGTATTATCGAGATTAGTCGATAGTTTTGTAATTACTTCTACTTGTACACATTGTCACACAGCGGGACATTACAATACTCTGTATTTAAGAACAGTTTTATAAGTATTGAATCTCTTGTCAATTTCGTGGCATTACCTATCGAAGGCTTTAGAGAAGTCACAACAAACGTAGCGGCGGTTACCAATTATTAAAGATTCTTAACTTTAAGCAGACTCAAATAATACAGTGTAAGACTATTAACAAAGTAAAATACAACAGTACCTCGTGTTGTGTCCTAGAGGAAGTTGGCGCCGACTCCGAACTGTATGCCGGGCGCGTGCACGTCGTGGGGCTGCGCGCGCAGCGGCACGGCGTAGTTGAGCTCGAGGCGCGCGCCGCGGCCCAGCCGCACCACCACGCCCGCGCCCACCGACACGCGCGCCAGCCTCAGCGACTCCAGGGACTCTAGCCCGGAGCCCTCTGTACAAGGGAGATTAAATCATTCAGCCTAAGCGACTACTTATGTAGCCATGTTAAGCTGGGCACTTTTAGTAATTTCCTTCCAAAAACTTGTCTAGTTTACAGTTGACATAAACATTTTGAAGAAAGTAAAACGTCAGCTGGTTATACAGTGGAGAGTTATACGGCAGCTACTCATCTGAACATATGGATCGTCATAGAAAATTTGTTAGAGGATCGTTTACGTATTACTGTTACTAAATAAAAACATCAGCTGGATATATTTATGTGGAAAACTCATCTGCTAGCGTCCTGCAGGTGCAACGTTGTCGATTTTATCTACTAGCTGACGATGTTGACAAAATGCTGTAATACAATGGTAATGCGAAACCGACATATACATAGATGTATAGTATAGTAAGTATGGAGTAGTACGCACCTGGCATGGCGAGGCAGCCGGCGTTGGCGAACAGGTGCGAGCGGAACAACGACGCCAGCCCCGTGCGGGAGCCCTGCGTCATGTATATATATATTGTATACTACATCGTGTTATACATGCATCGGTACAAGTGATACTAATGCATGTCTGACCTGGAAGGGCAGCGGCGCGTACAGATGTAGTCCGGCGGCCCAGTAGACGCGGCCGCCCGTGGCCTGGCCCTCGGCGTGCGGGCCCACGCCGCGCTGCCGGAAGCCGCGCAGCGAGGTGGGCCCGCCCAGGAAGAAGTGGTCGGCCAGCTCCGTGCCGAACACGTCGTGCAGCACGCCCACGGCCCCCGCGGCCTGCAGGACCAGGTCGCGCGGCAGGCTGCGGTTGGCCTGCGCGTGCAGCTCGGTGCGCAGGTGCGCCACGCCGCCGCCCAGCCCCGCCAGCTCGCTGCTGAACTGCACCCAGCAGCCGCGCGTCGGGAACATCGCCTCGTCGCGCTGGTCCACGCACACGATGTGCCGCAGGATCGACTTCATCTGCGGACCTGCGCACCCACGCGACATGTACGGTGGCACATACCCCGCCCCGAGCGCTGGGCAAGGGCCGGCGCTCACTGCCGACATGACACGGCATATTATGCTGCGGCATTCGATTGAAATCCCAACCACTTTCCCATGACTGCTACAGAAGTTACGACCTTATTTCAATTAGCCGTCCCATGTCGGCAGTGAGCGCCCTAATAGTAAAGTAATTACTCCAAGCAACTGAAAATATATAAGTAAACAATACATATGGTACTGACCGCTGCTCTCCCGGACCTTGAAGGAGGTAGTCTTGCTGAGGACGGAGGTGTCGCGGACCAGGCCCTCCCACTGCACGTTGTGGTGCGTCTGCAACACAAACACTCACTGACACTCACTCACTCTCTACTGGGACTATAACACAAAGAGCCATGTCGACCAGGGAGAATGTTGTATAGCAAGCGTCAATATACAAAATGGCTGACTAAAAACCCAGTGTGAGGCTGGCTGAGTGTGAAGCTGGCAGAGTTTGAGAATCAATAACAGTAACATTGAATGATTCTTTACTTATTATCATTATTTATAGTGTGAAACTTCTGAGTTTGAGACTGTGACTAAATGTGAGTCTGTAATTAAATGTTAGATTGACTGTAGGACTGAATGAGAGTAAGGTTGAATGAGTGTGAGTTTGGCAGAGTGTGATACTGACTGAGAGTGAGATTGACTTATTAATGTGATATTGGCTGAGAGTGTTTGTAGCTATTGGTATGGAGATACGTACGGCGGGCGAGGTCTTGAAGGCGAGGTCGAGCAGCGCGCCGCGGTCCAGCAGGCGGTACCCGGACCACGGGTACTCGTGGTTCTGCTGGTACACGGTGGCAGTGAGCACTGGTACCAGAGGTTTGTGCGGGAAGGGCTTGGTGGCCGCCACGCTGAAGTTGGACGACGAGCGGTAGCCCATGCTGTACTCCGCCGCCACGCGCTCGCCGCGGCCCAGCACGTTCGGCATCTTCACGCCTGCACCAGTACACCATACAATACAACAAGCGTGGTGGTTCATGCTCACACCTTCTCCGTGCGAGGATAGGTCACTTATAGGCCTTTGATGAAAACTATGGTATAGGGTGGTTGTCAAGCAGACAGATCACCTGATCGGCAATTTGACATTCGCTACACCAGAGGAATTACAAGTGGATTTTTGGGATTAAGGATTAAAGATTTGGGAATGGAGATGGAAAGGTTGGCTTCTGGTAACCGCAACGTATAAAAACACCTTAGGTGTTGCGCGTGTCCCCTGGTAGCGCTGATTGCTTACCATCAGGTGTCCCGTCTGCTCGTATATAGTATAACTAGCTTTTGCCCGCGGCTTCGCTCGCGTTAAGAAGTATTATTATTAATTAGGTATGGTTTTTGCGGCTTTACTTTTGTTTAGCGTGTGTAAAAAATTAGGGCCTACAAAACTTCTTTGTACACAATATTCTTTACTAATCTGTCATTAGGCGCTACGCCTTAGTAGCTTTAGCATGCAAAGTCTCAGTCTGATTGGTTTTAAATAGTCAAAGTTTAATACAAACTTTCATCCCCTATTTTAACACTTTGGTGGTAGAATTGATCAAATCCTTTAATACGGGATTCCTACGTCATAACATCTACCTGCATGCCAAATTTCAGCCAAACCCGTCCAGCGGTTTAAGCTGTGAGTCGATAGATCACTGTGTCAGTCAGTCAGTCAGTCACCTTTGAGTTTTATATATTTAGAAGATATGGTAGTGTCCACTCACCCAGGACCAGGTTCCCCTCGTTCTCGCTGACGGTGGTGTTGATGCCGCCCACCACGCGGGACAGCTCGCGCACCTGGAACGTCACCTGCACCCGCCGCACGAGACACGGTGGTACATTACATTATATTTACTTCAAATATAATTATCATAGCGTTCGGAACATAACATGGCCAAATTGTGTCGTGGTCAGGTTTGTTGTTTTATTGTTACTTTAATATTCGTCTCAGTCAACAGGATTGCAACTACACGATAGCAACAACTCTACAGTGTATGAGGAATAATGACAAAATAGGGAACACACAATGCGTCGTTTTACTAGTACTAAGACAGAATGTTGCCATGCTCCGGGGGCCGGGTATAGTACTTTAGTCTCTCCATCGACAGACTTCATTACATCAGTACTATCCCCCCCCCGGTACATGTCCCCCCACATTACAAAGTACACAGTACACTATATGACGTACCTCGAGTCCCTCGGGCGTGGCGCCGGGCCCGGAGGACACGTCGATGAACACATTGTGTACATGTCCCCCCAAGTACAATGTACACTACTACACAGTACACTATATAATATGTTACCTCGAGTCCCTCGGGCGTGGCGCCGGGCCCGGAGGACACGTCGATGAACACATTGTGTACATGTCCCCCCAAGTACAATGTACACTACTACACAGTACACTATATAATATGTTACCTCGAGTCCCTCGGGCGTGGCGCCGGGCCCGGAGGACACGTCGATGAACACATTGTGTACATGTCCCCCCAAGTACAATGTACACTACTACACAGTACACTATATAATATGTTACCTCGAGTCCCTCGGGCGTGGCGCCGGGCCCGGAGGACACGTCGATGAACACATTGTGTACATGTCCCCCCAAGTACAATGTACACTACTACACAGTACACTATATAATATGTTACCTCGAGTCCCTCGGGCGTGGCGCCGGGCCCGGAGGACACGTCGATGAACACATTGTGTACATGTCCCCCCAAGTACAATGTACACTACTACACAGTACACTATATAATATGTTACCTCGAGTCCCTCGGGCGTGGCGCCGGGCCCGGAGGACACGTCGATGAACACATTGTGTACATGTCCCCCCAAGTACAATGTACACTACTACACAGTACACTATATAATATGTTACCTCGAGTCCCTCGGGCGTGGCGCCGGGCCCGGAGGACACGTCGATGAACACGCCGATGTCGCGGAAGCAGCCCATCGCGTCCAGCGCGCGCCGGACCTGCATACATACATATATACTATATTAGAGAACTATTTATTCGAGGTGTTATGTAGTAACAATATTGTGTCAGGTGTAGGTGGGGTGTGTTACTGTTAGTGCATTTAAAATAAACATTATTGTATTATACGGCCTTGTGATGACGCCAGAGTTCACCACCCGCCCTTTTCCCGCCGGGTGTCTCATAACCGGACTAAGGCACTACGTATTTAACAGAGACCGAGCAGCAACGTTATCGATCGCGATCTTATTTTTAAGCTGAGATCTCCTACTCTTTAGCAAAGTGCGTGGAAATTATGGTATACAGGCTGTGATGTGGAGGATGACTGATGGAAGATCTGCTAAGCCAATACATGTGTGTGTGTGTGTGTGTGTGTGTGTGTGTGTGTGTGTGTGTGTGTGTGTGTGTGTGTGTGTGTGTGTGTGTGTGTGTGTGCGCGTGTGACCTTGTGCGCGCGCAGGATGACGTCCTCGAAGTCGGTGGCGTGGAAGAGGTCGTCGACGGTGTGTGTGTGTGTGTGTGTGTGTGTGTGTGTGTGTGTGTGTGTGTGTGTGTGTGTGTGTGTGTGTGTGTGTGTGTGCGTGTGACCTTGTGCGCGCGCAGGATGACGTCCTCGAAGTCGGTGGCGTGGAAGAGGTCGTCGACGGTGTGTGTGTGTGTGTGTGTGTGTGTGTGTGTGTGTGTGTGCGTGTGACCTTGTGCGCGCGCAGGATGACGTCCTCGAAGTCGGTGGCGTGGAAGAGGTCGTCGACGGTGTGTGTGTGTGTGTGTGTGTGTGTGTGTGTGTGTGTGTGTGTGTGTGTGTGTGTGTGTGTGTGCGTGTGACCTTGTGCGCGCGCAGGATGACGTCCTCGAAGTCGGTGGCGTGGAAGAGGTCGTCGACGGTGTGCGTGTGTGCGTGTGTGCGTGTGTGCGTGTGTGCGTGTGTGCGTGTGTGCGTGTGTGCGTGTGTGCGTGTGTGCGTGTGTGCGTGTGTGCGTGTGTGCGTGTGTGCGTGTGACCTTGTGCGCGCGCAGGATGACGTCCTCGAAGTCGGTGGCGTGGAAGAGGTCGTCGACGGTGCTGCGGATGATGTCGTCCTTCGTGCGGTTCAGCCCGTCCACGTGCACGCGGTCCACGCGCGCCTGCAATAGTACACATACTATAGTATAATATTACTGACTAGTTATATTAACTACTCGGCGGACGGTAGTAGGGAGTACCGACAACACTGTTATATAAATGACATTGGGTAAAGTATGCACTCGTATTTTACACTTATTACAATGAAAGTTTTACAATCGTTAAAACACAATGCATGAAATACTATATTTTCCTAAATAAAATTGACTAGATTAGCAGTGGTCGAGGTTACACGTTAGTACACTACAGGGGGCGCTGCACTCACGCGAGTGTACACCACGTCCGACTCCAACACCTGCGGAGATTCAATGGTTACAAGCTATCAGTAGCCACTGGTCAGTCAGCACTGTACCCGCAGCACTGTATCACTGTACATACCCGCACTCCGTTGAGTTTGATGGTGGGCTTGGAGATGGGCTCGTCGTCCATCTCGAGTGGCTCCTCGAACTCAAACAGTCCCCCGCCCACCTCGCCCACGCTGTCGCCGCCCGCGGCCTGCAATATCATAAGCAACATATTATCCATTACTTTACTACAACTTTAACATTTCTAGAATACAACACAATATCCACCTTTATATTCCTACAGATACAATACCAGCCGACTATGATCAACAGAATTATTATTTAACTGAACTTTAAAAGAGACCGAGCTGTGTTTGTTTTCATGTTTATGGTCAGATTATTTATAAAAAATACCATCTCATTTATTTAAAATGTTTACTTATAAAAGTGTTAGTTTGCCAACTATTTAGTATAATAAAAACAATTTTAAAACATTTCGTCATTTCATAAGCGATTGCACACATATTTACAAAGACTGACTGAGAACATATTTAATAACATATTGAATTCATGAAATAATCCGTTTGCAGTTTGTCAGCTGTGAGTATCTCTGCATACCCCTCTTTGAGGGGTAAAAGGTGCAATGATATAATGTCTTTGGTGGTTGTTGCCATCATAATTACATTCACACATGTAACTGGAGACGCTCACCACAGTTTGTGTTAAGAAAATGTAAAAGTTTATAACTTGATAAATGAATGTAAACAACTATTCGTGGTAGTTACTGACTGAGTTTGTATTGTCTGGTAGCAATAGGACGTGTTACTAGTAGTACTCGAGTTACATACTCCATGTAACTTTATAACTGAGTGGGGAACTTGATACAATACATCGTGAGCTGAGAGGAGACTCGCACGTCCTGCTCAAGCACAGCGGCGACTGGCCCGTGCCAGCCACGTACTGGACACTGGGAGCTAACGCCAGGAGACCTGCCCAGGCTACACACACAGCAAGCAAACGAGAGCCGAGCCAGCAGCTCCCGAGCAATATATAACCTCACAGCGTCGAACCAAACTCCGCGCGGACGTTACCTTGGCGTGTACTGTTCCCATCGCGACAATGTTGCACTAATTCTAAGCAGGAACTAGGTCTCTCAAGAATAACAAAATAGTAATTTGGAATTTTTATATTTTGAAATTACATAAACAACAGTTTTGACAGCTAACCTAATAATTTTGTATAATGGCAACACTATGAAACTGTCATCGTCAAATATTTTAATAAAAAAAAAGAATAGAAAAATTCAATTTATTTAATTTTACCTAATGTAAAATACAAGAAAAAAATTTAAAACGTAAATACATAGTTATGAAAGCTCAGCATCAAATCACTGTTGGCCTGGCAATAATAATACGTTTCATTTTACGGTTCTCTCTGAGTACTTGGATGCATATTGTAAGGCGGTAGACGATAGGCGGTAGAGGCACAGAATAATAAGTAAAGTAGTATGGAGGCTGAGTCACCCTCGTCCGTAGGAGAGCACCCAAATAAAAACGAAACCCTACACGTGGCCTCTGGGTGGTGCTAATCAGGTGACACTCTGGTGGTAGGCTTCGGCCGACGGCATTATAACCACCCACCGAGCAAAACCGTGTCGCCAAGCGGCCTAGCCGTGTTCCGCCACGATGCTCGGTGAAGCCGTATGAGAGGATGGGTCGAGATGTTTGCTCCACTATGGGTAGACCGATCTGGCGCGCGCTGGTGTAGCTTCATCGGGTGGCCAGTCGCGGAGGGTAGCGGGATCCGAGGCACGGTGCACCGCTGGCCGACCGCAGATAGTTGGGGGCCCAATTAGCGTGCTAGCCACACGTGAAAGGCTGCCCCGCCATCTAGCGAAAAATCCCATGGATACGCCATCGTGCCGGTTGGCGACCGGACGAGAGGGCCCGATGGATATCCATGGGGGGCTCGGGCGTCCCCGCAGTCTCCAGGCTGGCCTCCCAATGATGTAGCTAACTGCGGCGCGCGTCTGGGGTCGCCTGTGTGGAGGAACATTTCACTGCCATCCTCTCAGCAACCTCATACTCATAAAATGAAAACAAGAGCAAAGAAAAGGGTTCAACAGCGGCTGCACTCCTCTCCCTCAAAGTGCACCTCTCAAATATTCGAGGCTTGCACTCAAATATCAATGCGGTCCATCACCACCTAGAGACCGAGAACCCCACGCTCTTGTTTCTCTCGGAGACCCAGATCAGATGTCCGTCGGACGTATCATACCTGAACTACCCAGGCTTTTCCCTGGAGCACAATTTCGTTCCCCGCGCAGGCGTATGCCTATACGTCCAAGACGGCATCTGTTACCGGCGTCTCCGAAACTTTGAAGACCCCAGTTTTTCAACCTTGTGGATACTGGTGGACACAGGGATGGAGAAAATTCTCTATGCCTGTGTCTACCGGTCGCACAGCGGAGATTTGGAGACGACCAGATTAGCTCAACACCTTGTGGAGACGGCGGATGCGGCTCGGCAGAGGTACCCTTCGGCCCAGTTGGTGTTACTGGGGGACTTTAACGCCCATCACCAGGAGTGGCTGTTCCCATACCAGTGCACTGACCATGCTGGGAGGGAAATGCGTAAGCTTGCGCTAACGCTTGGCCTGACCCAGCTGGTCCAGGAGGCCACAAGGGTGCCCGATGTCGACTCGCACACTGCCAACTGCTTAGACCTTCTGCTGACAACTGATCCAGACAGCTACTCGGTGTCAGTTTCTTCACCCTTGGGTAGCTCTGACCACTGTCTGGTGAAATCCGTATCCACGTACTCCCCACCGGATCCTTGTCCCAGAGGATCTCGGCGGATGTGGCGGTACAAGTCAGCAGATTGGGATGGGATGCGATCTTTTTTTGCATCCTATCCTTGGCGGCCTGTCTGCTTCTCTACTGAGGACCCGTCAGCTTGTGCGGATGCCATAACGGGGGTGTTGCGTCAGGGCATGGAATACTACATTCCATTCTCGGATGCGACATCTTTCGGTGGGACTCGTCCATGGTTCGATGCCGACTGCAGACGTGCTGAAGCGCGAAAGCATGCGGCATACTTGGCATGGGCGGATGCCAGGCGTCGTAGGGCTGACGACATTCTTCAGAGGAAGAGAGCCTATAACCGGGCTGCCAAGTCATGCAAAAAGGCATTACGGATGGCTCGGTTCAACCACATTGGCCGAATAGGGAACAAACTGGCTTCTTACCCAGCGGGTAGTAAAGCGTTTTGGTCCCTGGCCAAGGCGGTTGAATCGAACTTCTGCCGCCCTTCACTCCCACCTCTCCTGGGGCCTAACGGGACACTGGCACACACCGCGGTAGAGAAAGCGAACCTGTTTGCTTCTCTATTTGCGGAATCTTCACGTCTTGATACTGGTGGCGCTTTGCCTCCTTCTCTCCATAGAGTTTGCGAGACGAATATGTCAAAAATTCGCATACGACAGAAGGAGGTATATAAGACGTTGCGTAATCTTGACGTGAACAAGGCCAGTGGCCCCGACGGAATCCCAGCCGTGGTTTTAAAAATCTGTGCGCCTGAGTTGTCTCCAATCCTGACACGCCTGTTTCGACTTTCTTTGGAGACTGGTCAAGTGCCGGTTGCATGGAAGCTAGCCAACGTGCAGCCTGTGCCCAAAAAAGGTAGTCGTGCCGACCCTAATAATTACCGGCCAATCTCGGTCACGTCCATACTCTGCAAGAGTATGGAACGTGTACTTAACAACAGGCTCCTGGCATACCTTGAAGGTAACGACCTCCTCAGTGATCAGCAGTATGGGTTTCGCCGCAACCGATCCACTGGGGACCTTCTTGCGTATGCCACCCACATTTGGAGCGAGGCCATCGAGAAGCACGGGGAGGCAATAGCGGTCTCTCTCGATATATCGAAGGCCTTTGACAGGGTTTGGCACGACAGCCTTATCGGCAAGCTTCCTGCATATGGACTTCCCGCTGATCTGTGCAGATGGATTGCAGACTTCCTGAGGGATCGGTCAATTCGAGTAGTCATTGATGGCTGCTCGTCTGACCAATTTGGCATCAACGCCGGAGTCCCTCAGGGGTCAGTACTTTCAGCAACGCTCTTTTTGCTGCACATCAACGACCTGCTTAAGCCCGGTATCTTTGGGTATGCAGATGACAGCACAGTTGTTGAAAGGTATGTGTCCGATGCGCGGAGTAGCGGAACACAGATCCGGTCTCTAAGAGAATCCATGGTCGAACGGTTGAACTCGTCCTTGAAGGCGGTTTCCGATTGGGGTGACGCCAACTTGGTCAAGTTCAACGCTACCAAAACCCAGGCGTGTCTATTCTCTGCCAAACGGAGTCAATTTCCGCTGGCTCCGACTTTCCGAAATGTGTCCGTTCCGGTAGCGGATCGTCTTGAGCTTCTGGGCGTAACTCTATCGCCAACGCTTAACTTCGGCTCTTATATAGAGTCGAAGGCGCATCTGGCTGGTAGGAAGTTGGGTATCCTCTCGAAGGTGAGACGGTACTTCACACCGAAACAACTGCTGAGCCTGTACCAAGCGCAGGTTCGGTCATGTATGGAGTACTGTTCTCACCTTTGGGACGGCTCGGCCAAATACCAGCTGGATGCGCTCGAACACATTGAAAGGCGTGCCAAGAGGCTCATCAATGACGATGCGCTTGTGGAGGCCCGGCTTCAAAGCCTTGAACACAGGCGCAAGGTCGCAAGCCTTTCCGTTTTTTACCGGATACATTTCGGAGAGTGTGCGGGGGAATTGCACAACTTGATTCCCCCTAGTCCTTTTCATCATCGAACCACAAGACAATCGGCGAGGCGTCACCGCTTCATGGTAGATATCCCACCCACTCGCACGAAGCGCTTCGCTTCAAGCTTCCTTGTGCGAACTGCTAGGGAGTGGAACTCCTTGCCGGAGTCTGTGTTTCCTGATGGGTATAACTTGGGTGTCTTCAAGGCCCGAGTGAATAGGTTGCTTATGGGCAGACGTGCTCCACCGTAGGCCGTATCATCACTTACCAAAAAAAAAGAGGTGTTCTCGTAGGATATTCAAAAACCGTAGGTATGTCGAATCAATAGGTACTGTCGTTTGTTACTAGAATGTTAACTATATTAGACTGGTTCAAAGTTGATTACGCATCAATTTAACATACATAATATGTCGGAGATTGTGGGCGATACGTTGGGCGAGAACGCTCTTCGTCACACATAACTTACTTGACTTAATGTCCTATGTCTCCTATTTGCGGCAGAGGGAGATATAGAAGTCTCCATCGCGACCAGTCTTGAGCTTCCCGCTTCACCTCGCTCCACGACATTCCGATGCCCGCCGCTTTTGCCAACACTGTGCGATGCCAGGTTTGACGGGGTCACGCTTCCTTTTCCCCGAAGGATTCCAATCCAAAGCTTGCTTGGGTAGGTATGGTGGTCGGGACCCCTTCGGAGTGTGTGGCCAATCCATCCCCACTATCGGCTTTTGATCTGACGGTCGGTCGGGTACTCGTGGCACTTTTCCAGTAAGTCTACGTTGGAGATGGTGTCGGGCCAGTAAACTCCGAGACTGCGACGTAAACAGCGGTTGATAAAAACTTGGATCTTGCGGGAGATGTCCCTAGTGACCTTTCATGTTTCACAGCCATATAGCAGCACGGATTTGACATTGGACAGAGTTTAATTCTTCGGGTCAATTTTCGTGATTGCCAAACGGCCCACAGCTGCGTGAAGGTTGCTCGAGCTTTGGCAATCCTAGAAGAGATGTCCTCTTCACAGCCTCCAGCCTCCGACACGATGCTCCCGGAGTAAGTGTAGTTGCGGACGCGTTCCACTGCCTCTGTGTCAATCCGCAACAGTGTGTTGTTCTTCATTCCAGATCACATCTCTTTAGTCTTGATTTTTAGTCCTGTCTTCTCCGCCTCCTGCTATAGGTCGTTCAATCTCGCCTACAGACATAGGTAGAGTATGTGTAGGCAGCAAGAAAACAATTTCCAAAGTGCAAATATCGTTAACAAAGTACATCAAAGATAAGTCCACTCTTATTGTAATAATGTTCACCGTTACTCAATAACAAATACACAACACTGATTCTAATGATTGCAATCACTGATCACCAATCGACTGACAGTACTCCCAGTAAGTAGTTGTTCGCTCGGAGTCCAACACGAGAGTGCCTGCTGTGGTAACCGTAACCGCCATCTCCCCTCCCCAACGGACGTGACGTCACAAATAATTATTGAAGCGCCATCTTTATTCATTTGTTGTCATCCATTCGTTTTGTAGTAAATAGAAATCCCGTACTATTGACATTTACGAGATTAATGTATTATTCAGTAAATAAATAATTGTTAAACCAAAACTAAAAAAAACTAAAATATATTAAATTCCTTGTACTATGTATTAGACTGAAAGATTCTGCATCAATGGTCACAAATCAAATTGTAAAAAAAACATTTTAAAGTACTATATACATTGTTCAAAAGCGCAGCAATAAGTGAATCACTGTGTTAGTGTGACCATCAGCACAGACGTGAGTAGCAGACTGCACAACATAAGCTATTATTTTTAGGTAAGTCAACTAAGAAAATGGTGAACTGATATAGAATACTAATAAGCGTACCAACCAGAATCCCACGCAACTCCCGCCCATTGCTCACAACCCCGCGCTACCGTACTAACCTGGGTAAGCATTCATACGTTGCTCGAATGGCCGACGGATACAATACCATATCGTGTACCTCGAAGACGTTGACATTGTGTAAATTCCTTGGGAAAATTCAAATCCCATCAAAAACATTGTAAAAAACCCAAGTCTCGCAGCTCAGTCTTTCTACCGTCAAAAGTTGTGAGATCCATGTTACCAAGTCGGTTAACTATTGTCTGTCTACTTGAAGGACCTCTGTCTTAAGTTATTACATGTTATTATCATGCCAATATCGTAACTATTTAACGTTTTAAACAGTGATCAACTTTAGTTGATTTGATTATTGGTATGTATCACACTACACAGCACGACGGGCCAGCGACCAACAGGAACGAGTGTGAGGCGCGAGACTAAAGAATCTAATATAATATTGTTATTCATTTTGTTTTCATGCGATGTCCAAGTCGATCTATTTGTTTAGCCGTTAACGATTGAAATGTATTGGCATGATCAAATTAAACGGTAATAACTAACAGAAGGTCCTTCAAGAGACACTAAATTTAACCGACTTGGTATTACAATACAACTTTTGACGGTAGTATGCTGCGAACTTGGGTTTTTTACAGGATGTTTTTGATGGGATCTCACTTAACCTAACCTTTCTACCAACTTCTAACGAATTTTGTAAAATTAAATAATTTGTTCAGTTTCATGGGCTAAACACACCCTTTAACCCTAACCCCCTCCCTTGCCTCATATGACATATCTAACCTATTAAATTTATAACCACTTTAAACCAAACTATAAATAACTTTGTATCCCATATATTTATATGGGATTACAAAGTTATTGATGCAGTTGGTGTATTTGAAAACTGGTCCGAACTTACGACTTTTTAGTCGCAATTGCGACTGTGTAGTCGCAACTGCGACTGTAAGTCGCAACTTTGACTTTTCAGTGAGTCTTAACTAACAATGTTTAGACTACTGGTTCAAATAACTACTGTTCAGATGCAACTTTTGTTGATATGCAACGACTGTTCAATCGCAATTGCTTCGAGAAAAGGATGGTACGGCCGTGCCTTTGGCGGGGCACTGCCGTGCCCCCAGATCTTTAATGCAGTGTGTGTTGATTCTATTGAATGACTTAAAAAATATTACGCAACTGTCGGAGAATAGCTCGCTTTTCAGTCACTTCAACTTTATTTATTTCACCAAATTGTAAAGATAGTGTGATCGACACATGTTAAGTAGGTAAGAAAAAAATACAGTTAGTTTGCGACAACTGGGACGACTGTACGAGGAAGGGTCAGACAACATTCCTTCATGACTTTTCATTCTTAACCACGAATGTTTAGACAAAATAACTACTGTTCAGATGCAACTTTTGTTGATATGCAGCGACTGTTCAATCGCAACTTCGACTTTTCAGTCCTAACTGCGACTAATTAGTCGCAACTGCGACTGTACAGTCGCAACTTTGACTTTTCAATCTTAACTACGAATGTTTAGACAAAATAACTACTGTTCAGATGCAACTTTTGTTGATATTCAACGACTGTTCAATCGCAACTTCGACTTTTCAGTCGCAACTGCGACTGTGTAGTCGCAACTGCGACTGTTCAGTCGCAACTTTGACTTTTCAGTCTTAACTACGAATGTTTAGACGAACTACTGTTCAGATGCAACTTTTGTTGATATGCAACGACTGTTCAATCGCAACTTCGCTGCGACTTTAGTTGCGAGTCGCAACTTGTGTTCAGTCGCAATATGCAGCGACTGTTCAATCGCAACTTCGACCTTTCAGTCGTAACTGCGACTGTTTAGTCGCAACTGCGACTGTTCAGTCGCAACTTTGACTTTTCATAACCACGAATGTTTAGACGAAATAACTACTGTTCAGATGCAACTTTTGTTGATATGCAACGACTGTTCAATCGCAACTTCGACCTTTCAGTCGTAACTGCGACTGTTTAGTCGCAACTGCGACTGTTCAGTCGCAACTTAGACTTTTCATTCTTAACCACGAATGTTTAGACAAAATAACTACTGTTCAGATGCAACTTTTGTTGATATGCAGTGACAGTTCAATCGCAACTTCGACTTTTCAGTCGCAACTGCGACTCTGTAGTCGCAACTGCGACTGTTCAGTCGCAACTTTGACTTTTCATTCTTAACCACGAATGTTTAGACAAAATAACTACTGTTCAGATGCAACTTTTGTTGATATGCAGCGACTGTTCAATCGCAACTTCGACTTTTCAGTCCTAACTGCGACTAATTAGTCGCAACTGCGACTGTACAGTCGCAACTTTGACTTTTCATTCTTAACTACGAATGTTTAGACAAAATAACTACTGTTCAGATGCAACTTTTGTTGATATGCAGCGACTGTTCAATCGCAACTTCGACTTTTCAGTCCTAACTGCGACTAATTAGTCGCAACTGCGACTGTTCAGTCGCAACTTTGACTTTTCATTCTTAACCACGAATGTTTAGACAAAATAACTACTGTTCAGATGCAACTTTTGTTGATATGCAGCGACTGTTCAATCGCAACTTCGACTTATCAGTCGCAACTGCGACTGTTTGTCGACAAAATGCGACTGTTCAGTCGCAACTTTGACTTTTCATTCTTAACCACGAATGTTTAGACAAAATAACTACTGTTCAACTTTTGTTGATATGCAACGACTGTTCAATCGCAACTTCGACTTTTCAGTCGCAACTGCGACTGTGTAGTCGCAACTGCGACTGTGTAGTCGCAACTGCGACTGTGTAGTCGCAACTGCGACTGTGTAGTCGCAACTGCGACTGTGTAGTCGCAACTTTGACTTTTCATTCTTAACCACGAATGTTTAGACGAAATAACTACTGTTCAGATGCAACTTTTGTTGATATGCAACAACTGTTCAATCGCAACTTCGACTTTAATTTCAGTCGCAACTGCGACTGTGTAGTCGCAAGTGCGACTGTACAGTCGCAACTTTGACTTTTCATTCTTAACTACGAATGTTTAGACGAAATAACTACTGTTCAGATGCAACTTTTGTTGATATGCAACGACTGTTCAATCGCAACTTCGACTTTTCAGTCGCAACTGCGACTGTGTAGTCGCAACTGCGACTGTTCAGTCGCAACTTTGACTTTTCATTCTTAACTACGAATGTTTAGACGAAATAACTACTGTTCAGATGCAACTTTTGTTGATATGCAGCGACTGTTCAATCGCAACTTCGACTTTTCAGTCCTAACTGCGACTAATTAGTCGCAACAACGACTAATTAGTCGCAACTGCGACTGTTCAGTCGCAACTTAGACTTTTCATTCTTAACCACGAATGTTTAGACAAAATAACTACTGTTCAGATGCAACTTTTGTTGATATGCAACAACTGTTCAATCGCAACTTCGACTTATCAGTCGCAACTGCGACTGTGTAGTTGCAACTGCGACTGTGTAGTCGCAACTGCGACTGTACAGTCGCAACTTTGACTTTTCATTCTTAACTACGAATGTTTAGACAAAATAACTACTGTTCAGATGCAACTTTTGTTGATATGCAGCGACTGTTCAATCGCAACTTCGACTTTTCAGTCCTAACTGCGACTAATTAGTCGCAACTGCGACTGTACAGTCGCAACTTTGACTTTTCATTCTTAACCACGAATGTTTAGACAAAATAACTACTGTTCAGATGCAACTTTTGTTGATATGCAGCGACTGTTCAATCGCAACTTCGACTTTTCAGTCCTAACTGCGACTAATTGGTCGCAACAGCGACTGGTCAGTCGCATCTTTGACTTTTCATTCTTAACCACGAATGTTTAGACAAAATAACTACTGTTCAGATGCAACTTTTGTTGATATGCAACGACTGTTCAATCGCAACTTCGACTTTTCAGTCGCAACTGCGACTGTGTAGTCGCAACTGCGACTGTACAGTCGCAACTTTGACTTTTCATTCTTAACTACGAAAGTTTAGACGAAATAACTACTGTTCAGATGCAACTTTTGTTGATATGCAGCGACTGTTCAATCGCAACTTCGACTTTTCAGTCGCAACTGCGACTAATTAGTCGCAACAACGACTAATTAGTCGCAACTGCGACTGTTCAGTCGCAACTTTGACTTTTCATTCTTAACCACGAATGTTTAGACAAAATAACTACTGTTCAGATGCAACTTTTGTTGATATGCAGTGACTGTTCAATCGCAACTTCGACTTTTCAGTCGCAACTGCGACTGTGTAGTCGCAACTGCGACTGTGTAGTCGCAACTGCGACTGTTCAGTCGCAACTTTGACTTTTCATTCTTAACTACGTATGTTTAGACGAAATAACTACTGTTCAGATGCAACTTTTGTTGATATGCAGCGACTGTTCAATCGCAACTTCGACTTTTCAGTCGCAACTGCGACTGTGTAGTCGCAACTGCGACTGTGTAGTCGCAACTGCGACTGTACAGTCGCAACTTTGACTTTTCATTCTTAACTACGAATGTTTAGACAAAATAACTACTGTTCAGATGCAACTTTTGTTGATATGCAACAACTGTTCAATCGCAACTTCGACTTTTCAGTCCTAACTGCGACTAATTAGTCGCAACTGCGACTGTGTAGTCGCAACTGCGACTGTGCAGTCGCAACTTTGACTTTTCATTCTTAACTACGAATGTTTAGACAAAATAACTACTGTTCAGATGCAACTTTTATTGATATGCAACGACTGTTCAATCGCAACTTCGACTTTTTAGTCCTTACTGCGACTAATTAGTCGCAACTGCGACTGTTCAGTCGCAACTTTGACTTTTCATTCTTAACCACGAATGTTTAGACAAAATAACTACTGTTCAGATGCAACTTTTGTTGATATGCAGCGACTGTTCAATCGCAACTTCGACTTTTCATTCAGATGCAACTTTGGTTGATATGCAACGACTGTTCAATCGCAGCTCCGACTTTTCAGTCGCAACTGCGACTGTGTAGTCGCAACTGCGACTGTGTCGCAGTCGCAACTGCGACTGTGACTGTTCAGTCGCAACTTTGATTTTTCGGTATTAACTACGAATGTTTAGACGAAATAACTACTGTTCAGATGCAACTTTGGTTGATATGCAACGACTGTTCAATCGCAGCTCCGACTTTTCAGTCGCAACTGCGACTGTGTAGTCGCAACTGCGACTGTTCAGTCGCAACTTTGACTTTTCATTCTTAACTACGAAAGTTTAGACGAAATAACTACTGTTCAGATGCAACTTTTGTTGATATGCAGCGACTGTTCAATCGCAACTTCGACTTTTCAGTCGCAACTGCGACTGTGTAGTCGCAACTGCGACTGTGCAGTCGCAACTTTGACTTTTCATTCTTAACTACGAATGTTTAGACGAAATAACTACTGTTCAGATGCAACTTTTGTTGATATGCAACGACTGTTCAATCGCAGCTCCGACTTTTCAGTCGCAACTGCGACTGTGTAGTCGCAACTGCGGCTGTTCAGTCGCAACAGCGACTGTTCAGTCGCAACTTTGATTTTTCGGTATTAACTACGAATGTTTAGACGAAATAACTACTGTTCAGATGCAACTTTTGTTGATATGCACCGACTGTTCAATCGCAGCTCCGACTTTTCAGTCGCAACTGCGACTGTGTAGTCGCAACTGCGACTGTTCAGTCGCAACTTTGACTTTTCATTCTTAACTACGAATGATTAGACGAAATAACTACTGTTCAGATGCAACTTTGATTGATATGCAACGACTGTTCAATCGCAGCTGACTTTTCAGTCGCAACTGCGACTGTGTAGTCGCAACTGCGGCTGTTCAGTCGCAACTTTGATTTTTCATTCTTAACTACGAATGATTAGACGAAATAACTACTGTTCAGATGCAACTTTGGTTGATATGCAACGACTGTTCAATCGCAGCTCCGACTTTTCAGTCGCAACTGCGACTGTGTAGTCGCAACTGCGACTGCTGTTCAGTCGCAACAGCGACTGTTCAGTCGCAACTTTGATTTTTCGGTATTAACTACGAATGATTAGACGAAATAACTACTGTTCAGATGCAACTTTGGTTGATATGCAACGACTGTTCAATCGCAGCTCCGACTTTTCAGTCGCAACTGCGACTGTGTAGTCGCAACTGCGACTGTTCAGTCGCAACTTTGACTTTTCATTCTTAACTACGAATGATTAGACGAAATAACTACTGTTCAGATGCAACTTTGGTTGATATTCAACGACTGTTCAATCGTAACTACAACTTTTCAGTCGCAACTGCGACTGTTCAATCGCAGTCTTTGACTTTTCATTCTTAACTACGAATGATTAGACGCAACTGCGACTGTGTATCGCAACTGCGACTGAACTGCAGGCAACTGACTTTTCAGTCGCAACAACTTTGCGACTGTTCAGTCGCAACTTTGACTTTTCAGTCGTAACTACGAATGTTAGACGAAATAACTACTGTTCAGATGCAACTTTGGTTGATATGCAACGACTGTTCAATCGCAGCTCCGACTTTTCAGTCTTTGATGCGACTTTCAGTCGGTATTAACTACGAATGTTTAGACGAAATAACTACTGTTCAGATGCAACTTTGGTTGATATGCAACGACTGTTCAATCGCAGCTCCGACTTTTCAGTCGCAACTGCGACTGTGTAGTCGCAACTGCGACTGTTCAGTCGCAACTTTGATTTTCATTCTTAACTACGAATGATTAGACGAAATAACTACTGTTCAGATGCAACTTTGGTTGATATGCAACGACTGTTCAATCGCAGCTCCGACTTTTCAGTCGCAACTGCGACTGTGTAGTCGCAACTGCGACTGTTCAGTCGCAACAGCGACTGTTCAGTCGCAACTTTGATTTTTCTATAACTACGAATGATTAGACGAAATAACTACTGTTCAGATGCAACTTTGGTTGATATGCAACGACTGTTCAATCGCAGCTCCGACTTTTCAGTCGCAACTGCGACTGTGTAGTCGCAACTGCGACTGTTCAGTCGCAACTTTGACTTTTCATTCTTAACTACGAATGATTAGACGAAATAACTACTGTTCAGATGCAACTTTGGTTGATATGCAACGACTGTTCAATCGCAGCTCCGACTTTTCAGTCGCAACTGCGACTGTTCAGTCGCAACTGCAACTGTTCAGTCGCAACTTTGACTTTTCCGTCTTATCTACGAATGATTAGACGAAATAACTACTGTTCAGATGCAACTTTGGT
The DNA here is from genome assembly GCF_023101765.2 of Spodoptera frugiperda. Lineage (NCBI taxonomy): Eukaryota > Metazoa > Arthropoda > Insecta > Lepidoptera > Noctuidae > Spodoptera > Spodoptera frugiperda. The sequence continues at coordinate 82,039 of NC_064232.1, read as the reverse complement.
TGATATGCAACGACTGTTCAATCGCAGCTCCGACTTTTCAGTCGCAACTGCGACTGTGTAGTCGCAACTGCGACTGTTCGCAGTCAGTCGCAACTATGACTTTTCAGTCTTAACTACGAATGTTTAGACGAAATAACTACTGTTCAGATGCAACTTTTGTTGATATGCAACGACTGTTCAATCGCAGCTACGACTTTTCAGTCGCAACTGCGACTGTGTAGTCGCAACTGCGACTGTGTAGTCGCAACTGCGACTGTGTAGTCGCAACTGCGACTGTGTAGTCGCAACTGCGACTGTTCAGTCGCAACTTTGACTTTTCCGTCTTAACTACGAATGTTTAGACGAAATAACTACTGTTCAGATGCAACTTTTGTTGATATGCACCGACTGTTCAATCGCCGCTCCGACTTTTCAGTCGCAACTGCGACTGTGTAGTCGCAACTGCAACTGTTCAGTCGCAACTTTGACATTTCATTCTTAACTACGAATGATTAGACGAAATAACTACTGTTCAGATGCAACTTTGGTTGATATGCAACGACTGTTCAATCGCACCTTCGACTTTTCAGTCGCAACTGCGACTGTGTAGTCGCAACTGCGACTGTTCAGTCGCAACTTTGACTTTTCATTCTTAACTACGAATGATTAGACGAAATAACTACTGTTCAGATGCAACTTTGGTTGATATGCAACGACTGTTCAATCGCAGCTCCGACTTTTCAGTCGCAACTGCGACTGTGTAGTCGCAACTGCGGCTGTTCAGTCGCAACAGCGACTGTTCAGTCGCAACTTTGATTTTTCGGTATTAACTACGAATGTTTAGACGAAATAACTACTGTTCAGATGCAACTTTGGTTGATATTCAACGACTGTTCAATCGCAACTTCGACTTTTCAGTCGCAACTGCGACTGTGTAGTCGCAACTGCGACTATTCAGTCGCAACTTTGACTTTTCAGTCTTAACTACGAATGATCGGACGAAATATCTACTGTTCAGATGCAACTTTTGTTGATATGCAACGACTGTTCAATCGCAGCTCCGACTTTTCAGTCGCAACTGCGACTGTGTAGTCGCAACTGCGACTGTTCAGTCGCAACTTTGATTTTTCATTCTTAACTACGAATGATTAGACGAAATAACTACTGTTCAGATGCAACTTTGGTTGATATGCAACGACTGTTCAATCGCAGCTCCGACTTTTCAGTCGCAACTGCGACTGTGTAGTCGCAACTGCGACTGTGTAGTCGCAACAGCGACTGTTCAGTCGCAACTTTGATTTTTCGGTATTAACTACGAATGTTTAGACGAAATAACTACTGTTCAGATGCAACTTTGGTTGATATGCAACGACTGTTCAATCGCAGCTCCGACTTTTCAGTCGCAACTGCGACTGTGTAGTCGCAACTGCGACTGTTCAGTCGCAACTTTGACTTTTCATTCTTAACTACGAATGATTAGACGAAATAACTACTGTTCAGATGCAACTTTGGTTGATATGCAACGACTGTTCAATCGCAGCTCCGACTTTTCAGTCGCAACTGCGACTGTGTAGTCGCAACTGCGACTGTTCAGTCGCAACTTTGACTTTTCATTCTTAACTACGAATGATTAGACGAAATAACTACTGTTCAGATGCAACTTTGGTTGATATGCAACGACTGTTCAATCGCAGCTCCGACTTTTCAGTCGCAAATGCGACTGTGTAGTCGCAACTGCGACTTTTCAGTCGCAACAGCGACTGTTCAGTCGCAACTTTGATTTTTCGGTATTAACTACGAATGTTTAGACGAAATAACTACTGTTCAGATGCAACTTTGGTTGATATGCAACGACTGTTCAATCGCAGCTCCGACTGTTCAGTCGCGACTGCGACTATTTAGTTGCGACTGCGAATGTTCAGTCGCAACTTTGTCTTTTCAGTCTTAACTACGAATGTTCGGACGAAATAACTACCGTTCAGATGCAACTTTTGTTGATATGCAACGACTGTTCAATCGCCACTTCGACTTTTCAGTTGCAAATGCGACTGTGTAGTCGCAACTGCGACTTTTCAGTCGCAACTGCGTCTGTTCAGTCGCAACATTGACTTTTCAGTTTTAACTACGAATGTTTAGACGAAATAACTACTGTTCAGATGCAACTTTTGTTGATATGCAACGACTGTTCAATCGCCACTTCGACTTTTCAGTTGCAACTGCGACTGTGTAGTCGCAACTGCGTCTATTCAGTCGCAACTTTGACTTTTCAGTCTTAACTACGAATGTTTAGACGAAATAACTACTGTTCAGATGCAACTTTTGTTGATATGCAACGACTGTTCAATCGCAGCTCCGACTTTTCAGTCGCAACTGCGACTGTGTAGTCGCAACTGCGACTGTTCAGTCGCAACTTTGACTTTTCATTCTTAACTACGAATGATTAGACGAAATAACTACTGTTCAGATGCAACTTTGGTTGATATGCAACGACTGTTCAATCGCAGCTCCGACTTTTCAGTCGCAAATGCGACTGTGTAGTCGCAACTGCGACTTTTCAGTCGCAACTGCGACTGTTCAGTCGCAACTTTGATTTTTCGGTATTAACTACGAATGTTTAGACGAAATAACTACTGTTCAGATGCAACTTTGGTTGATATGCAACGACTGTTCAATCGCAGCTCCGACTTTTCAGTCGCAACTGCGACTGTGTAGTCGCAACTGCGACTGTTCAGTCGCAACTTTGACTTTTCATTCTTAACTACGAATGATTAGACGAAATAACTACTGTTCAGATGCAACTTTGGTTGATATGCAACGACTGTTCAATCGCAGCTCCGACTTTTCAGTCGCAACTGCGACTGTGTAGTCGCAACTGCGACTGTTCAGTCGCAACTTTGACTTTTCATTCTTAACTACGAATGATTAGACGAAATAACTACTGATCAGATGCAACATTGGTTGATATGCAACGACTGTTCAATCGCAGCTACGACTTTTCAGTCGCAACTGCGACTGTGTAGTCGCAACTGCGACTGTGTAGTCGCAACAGCGACTGTTCAGTCGCAACTTTGATTTTTCGGTATTAACTACGAATGTTTAGACGAAATAACTACTGTTCAGATGCAACTTTGGTTGATATGCAACGACTGTTCAATCGCAGCTCCGACTTTTCAGTCGCAACTGCGACTGTGTAGTCGCAACTGCGACTGTTCAGTCGCAACTTTGACTTTTCATTCTTAACTACGAATGATTAGACGAAATAACTACTGTTCAGATGCAACTTTGGTTGATATGCAACGACTGTTCAATCGCAGCTCCGACTTTTCAGTCGCAACTGCGACTGTGTAGTCGCAACTGCGACTGTGTAGTCGCAACAACTTTGCGACTGTTCAGTCGCAACTTTGAGTCGCGACTATTCAGTCGCAACTTTGACTTTTCAGATTTAACTACGAATGTTTGGACGAAATAACTACTGTTCAGTTGCAACATTTGTTGATATGCAACGACTGTTCAATCGCACCTGCGACTTTTTAGTCGTGACTGCGACTGTGTAGTCGCAACTGCGACTGTGTAGTCGCAACTGCGACTGTGTAGTCGCAACTGCGACTGTGTAGTAACTGACGCTGTTCAGTCGCAACAGCGACTGTTCAGTCGCAACTTTGATTTTTCGGTATTAACTACGAATGTTTAGACGAAATAACTACTGTTCAGATGCAACTTTGGTTGATATGCAACGACTGTTCAATCGCAGCTCCGACTTTTCAGTCGCAACTGCGACTGTGTAGTCGCAACTGCGACTGTTCAGTCGCAACTTTGACTTTTCATTCTTAACTACGAATGATTAGACGAAATAACTACTGTTCAGATGCAACTTTGGTTGATATGCAACGACTGTTCAATCGCAGCTCCGACTTTTCAGTCGCAACTGCGACTGTGTAGTCGCAACTGCGACTGTTCAGTCGCAACTTTGATTTTCATTCTTAACTACGAATGATTAGACGAAATAACTACTGTTCAGATGCAACTTTGGTTGATATGCAACGACTGTTCAATCGCAGCTCCGACTTTTCAGTCGCAACTGCGACTGTGTAGTCGCAACTGCGACTGTTCAGTCGCAACAGCGACTGTTCAGTCGCAACTTTGATTTTTCGGTATTAACTACGAATGTTTAGACGAAATAACTACTGTTCAGATGCAACTTTGGTTGATATGCAACGACTGTTCAATCGCAACTCCGACTTTTCAGTCGCAACTGCGACTGTGTAGTCGCAACTGCGACTGTTCAGTCGCAACTTTGACTTTTCATTCTTAACTACGAATGATTAGACGAAATAACTACTGTTCAGATGCAACTTTGGTTGATATGCAACGACTGTTCAATCGCAGCTCCGACTTTTCAGTCGCAACTGCGACTGTGTAGTCGCAACTGCGACTGTTCAGTCGCAACTTTGACTTTTCATTCTTAACTACGAATGATTAGACGAAATAACTACTGTTCAGATGCAACTTTGGTTGATATGCAACGACTGTTCAATCGCAGCTCCGACTTTTCAGTCGCAACTGCGACTGTGTAGTCGCAACTGCGACTGTTCAGTCGCAACAGCGACTGTTCAGTCGCAACTTTGATTTTTCGGTATTAACTACGAATGTTTAGACGAAATAACTACTGTTCAGATGCAACTTTGGTTGATATGCAACGACTGTTCAATCGCAGCTCCGACTTTTCAGTCGCAACTGCGACTGTGTAGTCGCAACTGCGACTGTTCAGTCGCAACTTTGACTTTTCATTCTTAACTACGAATGATTAGACGAAATAACTACTGTTCAGATGCAACTTTGGTTGATATGCAACGACTGTTCAATCGCAGCTCCGACTTTTCAGTCGCAACTGCGACTGTGTAGTCGCAACTGCGACTGTTCAGTCGCAACTTTGACTTTTCATTCTTAACTACGAATGATTAGACGAAATAACTACTGTTCAGATGCAACTTTGGTTGATATGCAACGACTGTTCAATCGCAGCTCCGACTTTTCAGTCGCAACTGCGACTGTGTAGTCGCAACTGCGACTGTTCAGTCGCAACTTTGACAGCGACTGTTTCGCAACTTTGATTTTTCGGTATTAACTACGAATGATTAGACGAAATAACTACTGTTCAGATGCAACTTTGGTTGATATGCAACGACTGTTCAATCGCAGCTCCGACTTTTCAGTCGCAACTGCGACTGTGTAGTCGCAACTGCGACTGTTCAGTCGCAACTTTGATTTTTCATTCTTAACTACGAATGATTAGACGAAATAACTACTGTTCAGATGCAACTTTGGTTGATATGCAACGACTGTTCAATCGCAGCTCCGACTTTTCAGTCGCAACTGCGACTGTGTAGTCGCAACTGCGACTGTTAGTCGCAACGCGACTGTTCAGTCGCAACTTTGATTTTTCGGTATTAACTACGAATGTTTAGACGAAATAACTACTGTTCAGATGCAACTTTGGTTGATATGCAACGACTGTTCAATCGCAGCTCCGACTTTTCAGTCGCAACTGCGACTGTGTAGTCGCAACTGCGACTGTTCAGTCGCAACTTTGACTTTTCATTCTTAACTACGTGATTAGACGAAATAACGCAGACAACTTTGGTTGATATGCAACGACTGTTCAATCGCAGCTCCGACTTTTCAGTCGCAACTTGTGTATTGCGACTGTTCTTTTTCAACTACGAATGATTAGACGAAATAACTACTGTTCAGATGCAACTTTGGTTGATATGCAACGACTGTTCAATCGCAACTTCGACTTTTCAGTCGCAACTGCGACTGTGTAGTCGCAACTGCGACTGTTCAGTCGCAACTTTGACTTTTCAGTCGTAACTACGAATGTTTAGACGAAATAACTACTGTTCAGATGCAACTTTTGTTGATATTCAACGACTGTTCAATCGCAACTACGACTTTTCAGTCGCAACTGCGACTGTGTAGTCGCAACTGCGACCGTGTAGTCGCAACTGCGACTGTTCAATCGCAACTTTGACTGTGTAGTCGCAACTGCGACTGTTTAGACGAAATAACTACTGTTCAGATGCAACTTTTGTTGATATTCAACGACTGTTCAATCGCAACTTCGACTTTTCAGTCGCAACTACGACTTTTCAGTCGCAACTGCGACTGTGTAGTCGCAACTGCGACTGTTCATTCTTAACTACGAATGATCGAAATAACTACTGTTCAGATGCAACTTTGATTGATATGCAACGACTGTTCAATCGCAACTCGACTTTTCAGTCGCAACTGCGACTGTGTAGACTGCGACTGTTCAAATAACTACTGTTCAGATGCAACTTTGGTTGATATGCAACGACTGTTCAATCGCAGCTCCGACTTTTCAGTTGCAACTGCGACTGTGTAGTCGCAACTGCGACTGTTCAGTCGCAACAGCGACTGTTCAGTCGCAACTTTGATTTTTCGGTATTAACTACGAATGTTTAGACGAAATAACTACTGTTCAGATGCAACTTTGGTTGATATGCAACGACTGTTCAATCGCAGCTCCGACTTTTCAGTCGCAACTGCGACTGTGTAGTCGCAACTGCGACTGTTCAGTCGCAACTTTGACTTTTCATTCTTAACTACGAATGATTAGACGAAATAACTACTGTTCAGATGCAACTTTGGTTGATATGCAACGACTGTTCAATCGCAGCTCCGACTTTTCAGTCGCAACTGCGACTGTGTAGTCGCAACTGCGACTGTTCAGTCGCAACTTTGACTTTTCATTCTTAACTACGAATGATTAGACGAAATAACTACTGTTCAGATGCAACTTTGGTTGATATGCAACGACTGTTCAATCGCAGCTCCGACTTTTCAGTCGCAACTGCGACTGTGTAGTCGCAACTGCGACTGTTCAGTCGCAACAGCGACTGTTCAGTCGCAACTTTGATTTTTCGGTATTAACTACGAATGATTAGACGAAATAACTACTGTTCGAGATGCAACTTTGGTTGATATGCAACGACTGTTCAATCGCAGCTCCGACTTTTCAGTCGCAACTGCGACTGTGTAGTCGCAACTGCGACTGTTCAGTCGCAACTTTGATTTTCATACTTAACCACGAATGTTTAGACGAAATAACTACTGTTCAGATGCAACTTTTGTTGATATGCAACGACTGTTCAATCGCAACTTCGACTTTTCAGTCGTAACTGCGACTGTTTAGTCGCAACTGCGACTGTGTAGTCGCAACTGCGACTGTTCAGTCGCAACTTTGACTTTTCATAACCACGAATGTTTAGACGAAATAACTACTGTTCAGATGCAACTTTTGTTGATATGCAACGACTGTTCAATCGCAACTTCGACTTTTCAGTCGCAACTGCGACTGTGTAGTCGCAACTGCGACTGTTCAGTCGCAACTTTGACTTTTCATTCTTAACTACGAATGATTAGACGAAATAACTACTGTTCAGATGCAACTTTTGTTGATATGCAACGACTGTTCAATCGCAACTTCGACTTTTCAGTCGCAACTGCGACTGTGTAGTCGCAACTGCGACTGTTTAGTCGCAACTTTGACTTTTCAGTCTTAACTACGAATGTTCGGACGAAATAACTACTGTTCAGGTACAACTTTTGTTGATATGCAACGACTGTTCTATCGCAACTTCGACTTTTCAGTCGCAAATGCGACTGTGTAGTCGCAACTGCGACTTTTCAGTCGCAACTGCGTCTGTTCAGTCGCAACATTGACTTTTCAGTTTTAACTACGAATGTTTAGACGAAATAACTACTGTTCAGATGCAACTTTTGTTGATATGCAACGACTGTTCAATCGCAACTTCGACTTTTCAGTCGCAACTGCGACTGTGTAGTCGCAACTGCGACTGTTCAGTCGCAACTTTGACTTTTCATACTTAACTACGAATGATTAGACGAAATAACTACTGTTCAGATGCAACTTTGGTTGATATGCAACGACTGTTCAATCGCAGCTCCGACTTTTCAGTCGCAACTGCGACTGTGTAGTCGCAACTGCGACTGTTCAGTCGCAACTTTGACTTTTCATTCTTAACTACGAATGATTAGACGAAATAACTACTGTTCAGATGCAACTTTGGTTGATATGCAACGACTGTTCAATCGCAGCTCCGACTTTTCAGTCGCAACTGCGACTGTGTAGTCGCAACTGCGACTGTGTAGTCGCAACAGCGACTGTTCAGTCGCAACTTTGATTTTTCGGTATTAACTACGAATGTTTAGACGAAATAACTACTGTTCAGATGCAACTTTGGTTGATATGCAACGACTGTTCAATCGCAGCTCCGACTTTTCAGTCGCAACTGCGACTGTGTAGTCGCAACTGCGACTGTTCAGTCGCAACTTTGACTTTTCATTCTTAACTACGAATGATTAGACGAAATAACTACTGTTCAGATGCAACTTTGGTTGATATGCAACGACTGTTCAATCGCAGCTCCGACTTTTCAGTCGCAACTGCGACTGTGTAGTCGCAACTGCGACTGTGTAGTCGCAACAGCGACTGTTCAGTCGCAACTTTGATTTTTCGGTATTAACTACGAATGTTTAGACGAAATAACGACTGTTCAGATGCAACTTTTGTTGATATGCACCGACTGTTCAATCGCCGCTCCGACTTTTCAGTCGCAACTGCGACTGTGTAGTCGCAACTGCAACTGTTCAGTCGCAACTTTGACATTTCAAACTTAACTACGAATGATTAGACGAAATAACTACTGTTCAGATGCAACTTTGGTTGATATGCAACGACTGTTCAATCGCAGCTCCGACTTTTCAGTCGCAACTGCGACTGTGTAGTCGCAACTGCGACTGTTCAGTCGCAACTTTGATTTTTCGGTATTAACTACGAATGTTTAGACGAAATAACTACTGTTCAGATGCAACTTTGGTTGATATGCAACGACTGTTCAATCGCAGCTCCGACTTTTCAGTCGCAACTGCGACTGTGTAGTCGCAACTGCGACTGTTCAGTCGCAACTTTGACTTTTCATTCTTAACTACGAATGATTAGACGAAATAACTACTGTTCAGATGCAACTTTGGTTGATATGCAACGACTGTTCAATCGCAGCTCCGACTTTTCAGTCGCAACTGCGACTGTGTAGTCGCAACTGCGACTGTTCAGTCGCAACTTTGACTTTTCATTCTTAACTACGAATGATTAGACGAAATAACTACTGTTCAGATGCAACTTTGGTTGATATGCAACGACTGTTCAATCGCAGCTCCGACTTTTCAGTCGCAACTGCGACTGTGTAGTCGCAACTGCGACTGTTCAGTCGCAACTTTGACTTTTCATTCTTAACTACGAATGATTAGACGAAATAACTACTGTTCAGATGCAACTTTGGTTGATATGCAACGACTGTTCAATCGCAGCTCCGACTTTTCAGTCGCAACTGCGACTGTGTAGTCGCAACTGCGACTGTTCAGTCGCAACTTTGACTTTTCATTCTTAACTACGAATGATTAGACGAAATAACTACTGTTCAGATGCAACTTTGGTTGATATGCAACGACTGTTCAATCGCAGCTCCTTTTCAGTCGCAACTGCGACTGTGTAGTCGCAGCGACTGTTCAGTCGCAACTTTGACTTTTCATTCTTAACTACGAATGATTAGACGAAATAACTACTGTTCAGATGCAACTTTGTTGATATGCAACGACTGTTCAATCGCAGCTCCGACTTTTCAGTCGCAACTGCGACTGTGTAGTCGCAACTGTGTTCAGTCGCAACAGCGACTGTTCAGTCGCAACTTTGATTTTTCATTCTTAACTACGAATGATTAGACGAAATAACTACTGTTCAGATGCAACTTTGGTTGATATGCAACGACTGTTCAATCGCAGCTCCGACTTTTCAGTCGCAACTGCGACTGTGTAGTCGCAACAGCGACTGTTCAGTCGCAACTTTGATTTTTCGGTATTAACTACGAATGTTTAGACGAAATAACTACTGTTCAGATGCAACTTTGGTTGATATGCAACGACTGTTCAATCGCAGCTCCGACTTTTCAGTCGCAACTGCGACTGTGTAGTCGCAACTGCGACTGTTCAGTCGCAACTTTGACTTTTCATTCTTAACTACGAATGATTAGACGAAATAACTACTGTTCAGATGCAACTTTGGTTGATATGCAACGACTGTTCAATCGCCGCTCCGACTTTTCAGTCGCAACTGCGACTGTGTAGTCGCAACTGCGACTGTTCAGTCGCAACTTTGACTTTTCATTCTTAACTACGAATGATTAGACGAAATAACTACTGTTCAGATGCAACTTTGGTTGATATGCAACGACTGTTCAATCGCAGCTCCGACTTTTCAGTCGCAACTGCGACTGTGTAGTCGCAACTGCGGCTGTTCAGTCGCAACAGCGACTGTTCAGTCGCAACTTTGATTTTTCATTCTTAACTACGAATGATTAGACGAAATAACTACTGTTCAGATGCAACTTTGGTTGATATGCAACGACTGTTCAATCGCAGCTCCGACTTTTCAGTCGCAACTGCGACTGTGTAGTCGCAACTGCGGCTGTTCAGTCGCAACAGCGACTGTTCAGTCGCAACTTTGATTTTTCGGTATTAACTACGAATGTTTAGACGAAATAACTACTGTTCAGATGCAACTTTGGTTGATATGCAACGACTGTTCAATCGCAGCTCCGACTTTTCAGTCGCAACTGCGACTGTGTAGTCGCAACTGCGACTGTTCAGTCGCAACTTTGACTTTTCATTCTTAACTACGAATGATTAGACGAAATAACTACTGTTCAGATGCAACTTTGGTTGATATGCAACGACTGTTCAATCGCAGCTCCGACTTTTCAGTCGCAACTGCGACTGTGTAGTCGCAACTGCGACTGTTCAGTCGCAACTTTGACTTTTCATTCTTAACTACGAATGATTAGACGAAATAACTACTGTTCAGATGCAACTTTGGTTGATATGCAACGACTGTTCAATCGCAGCTTCGACTTTTCAGTCGCAACTGCGACTGTGTAGTCGCAACTGCGACTGTTCAGTCGCAACTTTGACTTTTCATTCTTAACTACGAATGATTAGACGAAATAACTACTGTTCAGATGCAACTTTGGTTGATATGCAACGACTGTTCAATCGCAGCTCCGACTTTTCAGTCGCAACTGCGACTGTGTAGTCGCAACTGCGACTGTTCAGTCGCAACAGCGACTGTTCAGTCGCAACTTTGATTTTTCATTCTTAACTACGAATGATTAGACGAAATAACTACTGTTCAGATGCAACTTTGGTTGATATGCAACGACTGTTCAATCGAGGCTCCGACTTTTCAGTCGCAACTGCGACTGTGTAGTCGCAACTGCGACTGTGTAGTCGCAACAGCGACTGTTCAGTCGCAACTTTGATTTTTCGGTATTAACTACGAATGTTTAGACGAAATAACTACTGTTCAGATGCAACTTTGGTTGATATGCAACGACTGTTCAATCGCAGCTCCGACTTTTCAGTCGCAACTGCGACTGTGTAGTCGCAACAGCGACTGTTCAGTCGCAACTTTGACTTTTCATTCTTAACTACGAATGATTAGACGAAATAACTATTGTTCAAATGCAACTTTTGTTGATATGCAACGACTATTTAATCGCCACTTCGACTTTTCAGTCGCAACTGCGACTGTGTAGTCGCAACTGCGACTGTGTAGTCGCAACAGCGACTGTTCAGTCGCAACTTTGATTTGTTCAGATGCAACTTTGGTTGATATAACCACGAATGTTTAGACGAAATAACTACTGTTCAGATGCAACTTTTGTTGATATGCAACGACTGTTCAATCGCAACTTCGACCTTTCAGTCGTAACTGCGACTGTTTAGTCGCAACTGCGACTGTGTAGTCGCAACTGCGACTGTGTAGTCGCAACTGCGACTGTTCAGTCGCAACTTTGACTTTTCATACTTAACCACGAATGTTTAGACGAAATAACTACTGTTCAGATGCAACTTTTGTTGATATGCAACGACTGTTCAATCGCAACTCCGACTTTTCAGTCGCAACTGCGACTGTGTAGTCGCAACTGCGACTGTTCAGTCGCAACTTTGACTTTTCATACTTAACTACGAATGTTTAGACGAAATAACTACTGTTCAGATGCAACTTTTGTTGATATGCAACGACTGTTCAATCGCAACTTCGACTTTTCAGTCGCAACTGCGACTGTGTAGTCGCAACTGCGACTGTTCAGTCGCAACTTTGACTTTTCATTCTTAACTACGAATGATTAGACGAAATAACTACTGTTCAGATGCAACTTTGGTTGATATGCAAAGACTGTTCAATCGCAGCTCCGACTTTTCAGTCGCAACTGCGACTGTGTAGTCGCAACTGCGGCTGTTCAGTCGCAACAGCGACTGTTCAGTCGCAACTTTGATTTTTCGGTATTAACTACGAATGTTTAGACGAAATAACTACTGTTCAGATGCAACTTTGGTTGATATGCAACGACTGTTCAATCGCAACTTCGACTTTTCAGTCCTAACTGCGACTGTGTAGTCGCAACTGCGTCTATTCAGTCGCAACTTTGACTTTTCAGTCTTAACTACGAATGTTTAGACGAAATAACTACTGTTCAGGTGCAACTTTTGTTGATATGCAACGACTGTTCTATCGCAACTTCGACTTTTCTGTCGCAACTGCGACTCTGTAGTCGCAACTGCGACTGTTCAGTCGCAACTTTGACTTTTCAGTCTTAACTACGAATGTTCGAACGAAATAACGACTGTTCAGATGCAATTTTTGTTGATATGCAACGACTGTTCAATCGCCACTTCGACTTTTCAGTCGCAACTGCGACTGTGTAGTCGCAACTGCAACTGTGTAGTCGCAACTGCGACTGTTCAGTTGTAACTACGAATGTTTGGACGAAATAACTACTGTTCAGATGCAACTTTTGTTGATATGCAATGACTGTTCAATCGCAACTTTGACTTTTCAGTCGCAACTGCCACTGTGTAGTCGCAACTGCGACTGTGTAGTCGCAACTTTGACTTTTCATTCTTAACTACGAATGATTAGACGAAATAACTACTGTTCAGATGCAACTTTGGTTGATATGCAACGACTGTTCAATCGCAGCTCCGACTTTTCAGTCGCAACTGCGACTGTGTAGTCGCAACTGCGACTGTGTAGTCGCAACAGCGACTGTTCAGTCGCAACTTTGATTTTTCGGTATTAACTACGAATGCTTAGACGAAATAACTACTGTTCAGATGCAACTTTGGTTGATATGCAACGACTGTTCAATCGCAGCTCCGACTTTTCAGTCGCAACTGCGACTGTGTAGTCGCAACTGCGACTGTTCAGTCGCAACTTTGACTTTTCATTCTTAACTACGAATGATTAGACGAAATAACTACTGTTCAGATGCAACTTTGGTTGATATGCAACGACTGTTCAATCGCAGCTCCGACTTTTCAGTCGCAACTGCGACTGTGTAGTCGCAACTGCGACTGTTCAGTCGCAACTTTGACATTTCATTCTTAACTACGAATGATTAGACGAAATAATTACTGTTCAGTTGCAACATTTGTTGATATGCAACGACTGTTCAATCGCAGCTACGACTTTTTAGTCGCAATTGTGACTGTGTAGTCGCAACTGTGACTGTGTAGTCGCAACTGCGACTGTTCAGTCGCAACTTTGACTTTTCAGTCTTAACTACGAATGTTTGCACGAAATAATTACTGTTCAGTTGCAACATTTGTTGATATGCAACGACTGTTCAATCGCACCTGCGACTTTTTAGTCGTGACTGCGACTGTGTAGTCGCAACTGCGACCGTTCAGTCGCAACTTTGACTTTTCAGATTTAACTACGAATGTTTGGACGAAATAACTACTGTTCAGATGCTATTTTTGTTGATATGCAACGACTGTTCAATCGCACCTACGACTTTTTAGTCGCAACTGCGACTGTGTAGTCGCAACTGCGACTGTTCAGTCGCAACTTTGACTTTTCATACTTAACCACGAATGTTTAGACGAAATAACTACTGTTCAGATGCAACTTTTGTTGATATGCAACGACTGTTCAATCGCAACTTCGACTTTTCAGTCGTAACTGCGACTGTGTAGTCGCAACTGCGACTGTTCAGTCGCAACTTCGACTTTTCATTCTTAACTACGAATGATTAGACGAAATAACTACTGTTCAGATGCAACTTTGGTTGATATGCAACGACTGTTCAATCGCAGCTCCGACTTTTCAGTCGCAACTGCGACTGTGTAGTCGCAACTGCGGCTGTTCAGTCGCAACAGCGACTGTTCAGTCGCAACTTTGATTTTTCATTCTTAACTACGAATGATTAGACGAAATAACTACTGTTCAGATGCAACTTTGGTTGATATGCAACGACTGTTCAATCGAGGCTCCGACTTTTCAGTCGCGACTGCGACTGTGTAGTCGCAACAGCGACTGTTCAGTCGCAACTTTGATTTTTCGGTATTAACTACGAATGTTTAGACGAAATAACTACTGTTCAGATGCAACTTTGGT